>NW_027101122.1:0-107500 GCF_029633855.1 Hoplias malabaricus | reverse complement strand
TGATGGTGTCAAATATATTGGAAGTGGGATGGTTGTCCAATTGTAATATATTCTGATGGTGTCAAATACATTGGAAGAGGGATGGTTGTCCAATGGCAATATATTCTGATGGTGTCAAATATATTGGAAGTGGGATGGTTGTCCTGATGGTGTCTAATATATTGGAAGTGGGATGGTTGTCCAATTGCAATATATTCTGATGGTGTCAAATATATTGGAAGAGGGATGGTTGTCCAATTGCAATATATTCTGATGGTGTCAAATATATTGGAAGTGGGATGGTTGTCCTGATGGTGTCTAATATATTGGAAGTGGGATGGTTGTCCAATTGCAATATATTCTGATGGTGTCAAATATATTGGAAGTGGGATGGTTGTCCAATTCCCATACATCCTGATGGTGTCAAATATATTGGAAGAGGGATGGTTGTCCAATTGCAATATATTCTGATGGTGTCAAATATATTGGAAGTGGGATGGTTGTCCTGATGGTGTCTAATATATTGGAAGTGGGATGGTTGTCCAATTGCAATATATTCTGATGGTGTCAAATATATTGGAAGTGGGATGGTTATCCTGATGGTGTCTAATATATTGGAAGTGGGATGGTTGTCCAATTGCAATATATTCTGATGGTGTCAAATATATTGGAAGTGGGATGGTTGTCCAATTCCCATACATCCTGATGGTGTCAAATATATTGTAAGTGGGATAGTTGTCCAATTCCCCTATATCCTGATGGTGTCAAATATATTGGAAATGAGATGGTTGTCCAATTACCATACATCCTTATGGCTTCAAATATATTGTAAGTGGGATGCTTGTTCAATTACCATATATATTGTGTCAAATATGTTCAAAGTGGGATGGTGTCCCATCACTACATATTGTCATCAGAGCACGTTTTAGGAAAACATAATTGTAATGTCTAAAAATACATTTAGCCATATATCCCATGACTCCCTGATCTCATATCTGTCTTTGGAGTTGTAAAATTCTACTGTCCAAAATCCATATATTTTTTTTTGACTTGAATATATTGGAAGTAGGATTATCAGATCTCAGCTTCAGAACAACATAAGAGGTTTTTACAAACGGGTCTATCTTTGTCTGGGTCTATCTTACTCAGCGTGTGAGTTTGGAGAAGATTGGAGAGAATAAATATTTTCACTCAAAAAAACTAAAAGGGGTCCCCCTATGAGTTGTTTTTAAGTGAAAAAATTGATGTCCTCCAATCATCTCCAAACTCACACCCTGAGTTGATGACACTCAGACTTAGACGAAACTGGTCTTACTTTGAAGATATTTCACTCCTAAGCCAAGATCTGATAATCCAACTTCCAATATATTCCAGTCAAAAACATATATGGGTTTTTGACAGTAGAATTTTACACTTCTAATTACAGAAAAAGGATCAGAGGGACTTGGGCTATATGGAAACATGTATTTTTTTTAACTATATAAAATGTTTTCCCAAAATGTATAAGTCTTTACTTTAACCATCCCAATTGCAATATATTTGACACAAGTGTTATATATTATATTTAAGCAGTACATTTCTTCGTAGATGTCTTTCAGTAACTGTAAAACATTTATTTTAATTATTTGTAATTTGCTAAGACACATGGAAGACCTTTACATCCCGAGGTAGTGATAGCTTACAACCTGGTCTCACACCTACTTGTGATATAGTCACATATATAGGAGACTGCAATTCATGCTGAAAATATGCGATATGTCACGAATTGCAGATTACTATATCACGAGTAGGTGTGAGACCGGGCTGTAGCTTAACATTACTGGCTGATGTAACTTTGCTAACTGACAAAGCGACACATTTATGTTATGATTAAAACCAATATTTAACAAAAAATATATTCATTAAACACATGAAAAGTGTTGTATTCTAATCAAATGATATTTAAACTCCCGCACGAGTTATGCACAGGGGCCGTGTCTTCATTAATTCAGACTTATTATCCTGGATTTAAGTCCTTTATAGAGTATTTAGTTATTTTTTATAACGTCTCTTCCTTACACATGTAAACAATCGTACACACACAAGAATGCGTGTATTTGTATAACTAAAAATGTGAGTCTGTAAACAAGTTTTAGTCCCCACACCGAGATTATATCCATCTACACACAGACAAAGAGAGAGTCCACCAGTTTCGCTACACTACACTTTGTTTGGGTTTTTATGTACTGTTTCTAATTCTATATTTTTGTTGTGATATCAGTTATAATTGAATATGTATTTTGTCTCGTTCACCAGTGATATTTTTCAGTTACTGTAGTTAAAACAGCATTTAACTAATCCATACGGGCCTACTTACATATTCATGATTGGATTTACATCACACACTGTAGCTGACACGAAACATAAATCCTTTGTGAACGTAGTCCCTACGTTTCATCTGAATTATTCATAACATAGTGAGCGAAGCACTGACCTATGGCTACGTTGAGCCCTACGTGAGCAGTGTGAAGACAGCAATATTAGTAAGCTGATCCCCATAGCAACTGGAAGTTAATTTTTCACAATAAAAAACCTCTGGTGTTTAGTACCTTAAAATTTGTAAACATGCATATTATTATATAACTTCATTCATAACATGCTCTAAAGCTTTTCATAATTGTATATCAAACAAACATCACTATTCTCTCACACTATGTGTGTGACACATACTGAGATTTGACATTGATAAATTATGTGCATTCTTTTAATAGCATACTGCTAAACAATACAGTGTCAATACAAACCCATGGTGAAATTAACTTTCCAGATCCTCCTCTTTCTGTAAACGTATTGTATGTTTAACGATACATTAAGTTACTCATGTTTTATTTAATTATGTGTATCTACTTCTATATATAAATTAAGAGAGGATAAATCTCCTTCAAAATGAAATTGAACAAAAAATTCTGAATTAAAAAAGGGCTTTTTCAGCAGTTCAGTGGTGGTTGAAGTGAGGGGTTTATATATATATATATATATATATATATATATATATATATATATATATATATATATGTGTGTGTGTGTGTGTGTGTGTGTGTGCTTTTAAACGTATTTATATATGTATAATGTTAATACAAAATCTCATAAAAAACATGGTCAAATCCAATACGCTTAGAGACCAACGACATTCCTTACACCTGGACCCCCATGACTACTGACGAAGAACACTCAGAAAAGTGACACTGAGCCTGCTGTGGGCCAACGCTGTTTTCTGACTGTGACTCTGAGCCGAGTGTAGTCAATTCACAAAAAACATTATAAGAACGCAGTACCAAAGCATGGCTCAATTTTGCATGTAGGTATTTGAGTATACACTAAGTAGGCTACAAGCTTATTGTTTTTAGTCCAATACACTTTATAAACTTGAATTCCTCTGTTTTTTTTTTCATTTGTTTTAAATTATGCTCTAAACGTGTTGGATTCTCCGTGTTGACACGTAGCGTATAATTTCGTGTTAACACGTTAAGGTATTGACGCGTTATGAACGTGTTAACACGTTAAGTTTGTGTATTTCGTGAATCATGATGCTTTACTGCCACCAACTGGTGTATGGCGTTATTGCTGAAACAACATAAAGCCTTAACTTACCAAATAACGGAAACAATTCCAGTGTTTAATGTTCTGAACAATGTTTATGAGATTTTGTATAAACATTATACAAACATAATATTTATATAAACATAAATACGTTTAAAAGCGCACACAAACATAGATATATATACCCCTCACTTCAACCACCACTGAATTTACTGCTGAAAAAAGCCCTTTTTTAATTCAGATTTTTTTGTTCAATATAATTTTGAAGGAGATTTATCCTATCTTAACATATATAAGTATGTGGCCACAAATGGGTCCACAATTCCATTTAGACCTAACAGGTGGTGGTGGGGTCTTAGTTCCGAAAAGCCATTTAGTGGACAAAATAGCAGTTGCTTACCTCTTCGTAGTACCACACCATCCCAATCCACATATATGATACGCCGCTTGGTGGACCTTATCGGCCTAGCGCGCGGCGCCCCCTAGACGATTTACTTTGCAGAGCCCGGGGTCGGGTCCTGGGCACACGTGGTGAGAGCTAAAAATCCTCAAAGTTTGGGCCTTTTACCCGCACTTTTGCATCAATCCACCAGGTGGCTCCCGGAACGTCCCGATTCCAATATATTCCATTACAGGCAAATATATTGGGATTGGGATGGCGTATATATTTATCATTCGTTGAAGTGTTTTGTAATGTTTTTAATACTTTTAACATGCCCAACATCCATAGACATTAACATTTTTAAAGTGTTGGCTACTTTGATAAGGCAACACAAACGTCCTTTCACAAAGTTTCCAACTATCTTTGATATATTTATAATGCCAGTAAACCGACAAACACGTAACCACAGTGAGCCAGCCTGCCCTTCTGAAACTCTTGTCCGAACGCCTTACTTTCAAATTTTCAAGTTAGCTAATGTTACTGCTGCATTACTTAAGGTGGAAGCGAAAAATTTAAAAGCTTCTGAGCGAACACCAGTCAGAATGTCAACACTAGAACTATCAGGATTTTCATATACCCCCTTTTTCTACCAGAGGCTGCCAAATGGCAGTGCTGGGGTAATTTGCAACCCATTAGGCCACATTTTGTTATGTACATTAAGCCACTACTAGGTGCTAAAACGGGGGGATGGGTGATAGTGTGAACTGTGTTGACTGACAAAGCTCTGAGAGTCACAGCAGGCACAGACTTTCAGGAGTTTAGTTTAGGGCAACAGTCTCAACAAATAAAAAATATTTTGGTACTTTGGCAGTTTTCTCAGCTGCTGATAATTATTATTATAATCTTTCAAAAATATAATGAAATAATACTTGTTTATTTAGAATACACACAATAAAGAATTATTTAAGCTTTTTAGTTTATATTTGTTGATCTAATGCAGTATTATTTGATGTGAAACCTACAAAAACCTTGAGAAATATAAATAAAAAATTCAGTTAAGTAAAAATTGCTCAAAAATAGTATTTAAGTTTAATTTGAGTCATATTTACTTGTCAAGAAAAACACTTTGCCAATGGGGTGAGATATTTTGACTTAAAACAAGAAAAAATGTCCTGATAATATTCTTTTACTTGGGTTTTTAAATGTTTAAGTAAAAATGTCCTTTTTACAAGTAGCTGAGGGTTGTTTTTTGTATAAATTTATGTAAAAATATCTTTACCTATTGGCAGTTTTTCAAAAGACAAAAACTACTTAAAATAAGGTTACAACATATCAGAGCTATTTTGACTAATCAATATGCCACTTTTTGCACTGTGAAAACAATCCTACATTAGTACAAAGGAGGCAGTTTTTCAAAAGGCAAATTTACTTAAAATCTGAACTTTAGCTATTTTGACAAATCATCAGTGAGAAAACAATCCAAAATTAGTACAAAGGAGGCAGACTTGAGGTGTTTTGGAATTATAGTTCAAATAATGTCTTTGTGTGAGTTTTAGAGAAAGATGACTGCAGACACTGGAAAACTTGTTAATAAAGTGCATAAACTTTATATAATAAACTGCACCAAAGTAAATAGCCTATCTGGCTACATGCTGAGTGAAATAAAATAGAATAAACCTTTCTCACTATAGTACAATATTACAAATATACACGATGGGGGTAACTGAGATGGGTGTGTCAGTGTCAGTCAGGGTGTGTATTCCCTGCCACATACGCCAAGGGTCAGAGGAGGTAAAGTGCTCCTCAATCCAGAGTTTGTAGCAGTGCTTGGCTATAGCTATTAGTCTCTTCATATTGCCAGGAACTCCAGTGGGCGGTACAAAGGACGCTCGTACCCTGAGCGCTTCTATGCTGAGGGATGCCATGGTAAGAAATCTCAGACCACCAGTCTTGTTTTTTGCCCTTCTTTTGTACGCATTAGGTTTTTCCATTTATGTGCATCTGCTTTTGTTTTTTTTGTGAATCAGGACCGGCGTTTGTAGCAGTGCTTGGCTATAGCTATTCC
Organism: Hoplias malabaricus; assembly: GCF_029633855.1. Taxonomy (NCBI): domain Eukaryota; kingdom Metazoa; phylum Chordata; class Actinopteri; order Characiformes; family Erythrinidae; genus Hoplias; species Hoplias malabaricus. The sequence continues at coordinate 101,495 of NW_027101122.1, read as the reverse complement.
TCTCCTCAGGTTAGCTCTGACCAAGCTGTATGCTTCCCTGCATCCTGATCTGAAGGCAGCATCTCTGGCTTTGAGCAGAGTGCGAACCTCTCTGTTCATCCAGGGCTTCTGATTAGGGAATGTTAATTATTATGGCAAACTTAAAATTAATGATTAAGTATCACCAGGAAGAAAGATCGACGCTCAAAGAATTCTTTGAGGAGAAGAGAGGAATAAGACAGACAGTCAAAGATTCTCTCTTATCTCTTGAATTTATTGAACAAATCCAAGCCATATATAGGACCCCAGTCACGTACACCATTATTAGATCATGTCTCGTTCCATCAACCCAAACATTCCCTTATTGGTGCCTCGTCATCTCCCTTTTATCTCCGTCCTCTTCGTATTGCCAGGAACTCCAGTGGGCGGTACAAGGACACTTGTACAAGCGCTTCTATGCTAAGGAATGTCATGTTAAGAAATCTTGGACCCTCGTCAACGTCAGAGAGGATCCCAGGCATGTCGCACCCCTTCTGCATAGGAGGTTATTTCGGGCGGGCCGAGCACAACGTGGGCATGGGCGTTTCCATCAGAGCGGTGACTCTGAAATCTCTTCTGGTAAGATTTCCTAAATTTTCTATGTTTGTTTGCTGGTTATAGCTGTTGTGATTTTGGAAGAGACACACTGCAAAAAGTACAATCTTGAAGTTAAAATTGCTCAAGAATATTATTCTATTTTAATTTGAGTAATTTTGACTTGTATTTTGACTTAAAACAAGACAAAATGTCCTGATACGATTCTTTTACTTTGGGTTTTAAAAAGTTTAAGTAAAAATGTCTTTTTTTACAACTAGCTGAGGGTTGTTTTTTTGTATAAATTTATTAAAAAATATCTTTACCTATTGGCAGTTTTTCAAAAGACAAAAACTACTTAAAATAAGGTTACAAAATATCAGAGCTATTTTGACTAATCAATATGCCACTTTTTGCACTGTGAAAACAATCCTACATTAGCACAAAGGAGGCATACTTCAGATGTTTTGGAATTATAATTCAAATACCATGTTTGTGTCAATTTCACATTATTTGAACCTTTCACTAATCAATTCTCAAACATATGGTCCTGTAGATGAGGAGACTTCACCACCTCCAGGAAAGAGAGGTCGCATGGAGACACACGGGTGGCTGACAGAGACGGCAAAAGATGGCACAGTGTGGCATGAAGCACATAGTTTATATTTCTGTAAAGTTTACATTTCTATTCATGAATACTTTTGTTAACATATTGTTGCATGCTTATTTAATCTTTCATTACTTCCTTTATTACTATTTCATTGTACAGGGAAACCAAGCAAAATGTTTCTTTCCTGTTCATATACCAATAAAACTACCTTGAATCTAAATGTCTGGTAATGTTGACTTTTTTTGTGGGTGGGGGTTCACCAACTTGCTGCAGAGAAGAGTGTGGAGTGCAGTAGAGTGTCTCCTTTCAAATGTAAAGGCCTCATTTACATAACACTGGAGGTGAGAAGAGCTGTTCACACCTGCCAAATGGCAGTTCTTTGGGATTTAAAGGTATAATTGCCAAATGGCAGCGGTTTGGTAGTTCTAGTGTTAAACAATACACCTGCATATAGTCAGCACAAAAAGATTGCTCACACATTAAAATCATGCCCAAGATAATGGAACAATGACGTTCAGAAGTAAGTTATAATCCAGCGTCAGGTAATTTAATGTGGAAGCGAAGAGTTGCAATACAACATTGAGCTTCTGGGCAACCTCAATGTTAAGAAATTAAAATTATACAAGCACATACAGGTGCTGGTCATAAAATTTGAATGTATGCAAGACATGGGTGTCAGCTGTCATGTTCCTTATGCCAAGCCACTCTTGAACAAGAGACAGCGTCAGGAAAAAGGACTGGACTGCTCCCGAGTGGTCCAAAGTTATGTTCCCTGATTAAAATAAATTAGATGAGATTAGATTCAACTTTATTGTCATTGTGCAGAGTACAAGTACAGGGCCAATGGAATGTAGTTAGCATCTAACCAGAAGTGCAATATATAACATTATTTACATAATTTACATAAAGTGCAGTAGTGATATGACATTGTGATTATGGAAGTTAAAGTAACCATATATACATATTGAAATATAAAATATGTAAGCAAAGTAACATTGTGTAGGTGATGAATTATGTACTGAAGGATGAATGAAATACAGCTTTACAGAAGGTGCAGTGAAATGATTGTGCAAGATTTATTTAAAGTGCCTGAATAGTGTTCATCCGGATAACAGCCTCAGGAAAAAAAAACTTTTACGAAACCTGTTAGTGCGGGAAAAGAGGCTCCTGTAACGTCTGCCAGATGGTAAAAGGCTGAAAAGTCCATGATTTGGGTGTGTGACGTCCTTGACGATATTTCTTGCCCTGCCCAGGCAGCGTTTATGGTAGATGTCCTCGAAGGAACTTGAAACTGGACACCTGATCCACTGCAGTTCCGTTGATGTGAATGGGGGCGTGAGCTTGGTTCCTAGTCCGTCTGAGGTCCATGATGATCTCCTTTGTTTTGAGCGTGTTTAGTACCAGGTTATTCTTTTGGCACCACAAGGACAGATGCTGTACTTCATCCCGGTAGGGCGTTTCATTATTGTCTGTAATCAAGCCTATCACCATGGTGTCATCTGCGAATTTGACTACGGTGTTTGAACCATAGGCAGGTACACAGTCATGGGTGAAGAGAGAGTACAGAATCGGGCTAAGAACACAACCTTGTGAAACGCCAGTGTTCAAGGTGATGGTTGATGAATGAAGGTTGCCTAATCTAACAGATTGGGGTCTGTTAGACAGGAAGTCTAAAATCCAGTGGCAGAGTGATGTGCTGATACCCAGAGGGTGGAGTTTGGATATCAGCATAGGCGGAATCACTGTGTTGAATGCAGAACTAAAATCGAGGAACAGCATTCTCACCTATGAGTTTTGACAGTCCAGGTGGGTTAGTGCAGTGCTGTTGAGATAGCGTCCTCTGTGGATCTGTTGCTATGATAAGCAAACTGGTGTGGGTCCAGCGTAGCAGGCAGGCAGGATTTCAAGTGAGAAAGAACTAGTCTTTTAAAGCACTTGGAAAATATTGGGGTGAGTGCTACAGGTCAAAATTCATTAAAGTCTGAAGCAGTAGAATGCTTAGGCACAGGCACAAGGATGGCTGATTTAAAGATAGAAGGTACAGCTGCCTGGGCAAGCGAAACATTAAAGATGTGAGCAAAGACACCCGCAAGTTCCACAGCACAAGCTCTTAGCACACGGCCAGGTACACCACCAGGGCCAGTTGCCTTCCGTGCATTCACTCTGCTCAGCATGCGACTGACGTCCGAATTGGAAAGTACAAGTGGGTTGTTGTCGGTGGAGGATCGTTTATTGAAGATATCAATATCATCTGGTCGAAACGAGCGTAGAAGTTGTTCAGCTCATCAGGGAGTGAAGCACTGTTGGTAGATGGAACAAAGCTAGTTGGTTTATAGTCAGTCAGGGTGTGTATTCCCTGCCACATACGCCGAGGGTCAGAGGAGGTAAAGTGCTCCTCAATCCAGAGTTTGTAGCAGTGCTTGGCTATAGCTGTTAGTCTCTTCATATTGCCAGGAACTCCAGTGGGCGGTACAAAGGACGCTTGTACCCTGAGCGCTTCTATGCTGAGGGATGCCATGCCAAGAAATCTCGGACCACCAGTCTTGTTTTTTGCCCTTATTTTGTATGCATTAGGTTTCTCCATTTATGTGCATCTGCTTTTCTTTTTTCTGTAAATCAGGACCGGCGTTTGTAGCAGTGCTTGGCTATAGCTATTCCTCTCCTCAGGTTAGCTCTGGCCAAGCTGTATGCTTCCCGGCGTCCTGATCTGAAGGCAGCATCTCTGGCTTTGAGCAATGTGCGAACCTCTCTGTTTATCCAGGGCATTTGAATAGGGAATGTTAATTGTTATGGCAAACTTAAATTTAATGATTAAGTATCACCAGGAAGAAAGATCGATGCTCAAAGAATTCTTTGAGGAGAAGACAGGAATAAGACAGACAGTCAAAGTCAGTCCACACAGTTGTTGATGTGTTTCAGGACAGAGTTAGTGTAGGTGTCCAAGTGGATGTGTGAGCCTGTGGAGGCTCGGGCAGCATACTCACTCCAGTCGGTGTGCTGGAACTGTTGCTGAAGGAAGGAGTCAGCCCCATCCATCCAGAACTTTACAGTTCTGGTTGAAGGCTTAATCCTCTGCATGACTGGAGTGTATTTGGGAAGCAGGAACAAAGAAAGATGATCGGAAAGTCCAAGATGGGGGAGGGGTGTTGTTTTGAAGCTGGTTAAAGTCGAACCGATGCTGAATCCGGTGTTTGTGCAGTGAATGTTAATTTCAAAAAGTGTCTGTCTGTCGTAACTGTAGTTCGCAAGAGTTATTTGCGCAAGAAAACTGGAGATAGCTAAGTACAGAAGTATAACATCACTAAAACCGGTAAGACGCTGAGCCTCGCAGTGTGATCGCGATGCCATCTTGGTCCTGGGAGACCAAGGACCATTTCCTATGGATATCAAGGTCCCAGAATCTGGAGGAAGAGAGGAGAGGCACGGAATCCACATTGCTCGAGGTACCCTGCAAAGTTTCCACAGTAAGTGGCGGTTTGGGGTCCCATGTCATCTGCTGGTGTGGGTCCACTGTATTTTCTGAGGTCCAAGGTCAACGCAGCCGCCTACCAGGGAGATTTAGATTACTTTATGCTTCCTTATGCTTCCAAGCGGGGTGGGTTAGTGCAGTGTGTAGTGCTGTTGAGAGCGAAGACACCCGCAAGTTCCACAGCACAAGCTCTTAGTACACGGCCAGGTACACCACCAGGGCCAGCTGCCTTCCGTGCATTCACTCTGCTCAGCATGCGACTGACGTCCGAAGTGGAAAGTACAAGTGGGTTGTCGTCGGTGGAGGATCGTTTATTGAAGAAATCAATATCATCTGGTCGAAACGAGTGTAAAAGTTGTTCAGCTCATCAGGGAGTGAAGCACTGTTGGTAGATGGAACAAAGCTAGTTGGTTTATAGTCAGTCAGGGTGTGTATTCCCTGCCACATATGCCGAGGGTCAGAGGAGGTAAAGTGCTCCTCAATCCGGCGTTTGTAGCAGTGCTTGGCTATAGCTATTAGTCTCTTCATATTGCCAGGAACTCCAGTGGGCGGTACAAAGGACGCTCGTACCCTGAGCGCTTCTATGCTGAGGGATGCCATGGTAAGAAATCTCAGACCACCAGTCTTGTTTTTTGCCCTTCTTTTGTACGCATTAGGTTTTTCCATTTATGTGCATCTGCTTTTGTTTTTTTTTGTGAACCAGGACCGGCGTTTGTAGCAGTGCTTGGCTATAGCTATTCCTCTCCTCAGGTTAGCTCTGACCAAGCTGTATGCTTCCCGGCGTCCTGATCTGAAGGCAGCATCTCTGGCTTTGAGCAGAGTGCGAACTTGTCTGTTCATCCAGGGCTTCTGATTAGGGAATGTTAATTATTATGGCAAACTTAAAATTAATGATTAAGTATCACCAGGAAGGAAGATCGACGCTCAAAGAATTCTTTGAGGAGAAGAGAGGAATAAGACAGACAGTCAAAGATTGCGTGAATCCGGTATTTGTGCAGTGAATGTTAATTTCCAAAAGTGTCTGTCTCTCGTAGCTGTAGTTCGCAAGAGTTATTTGTGCAAGAAAACTGGAGATAGCTAAGTACAGAAGTATAACATCACTAAAACTGGTAAGATGCTGAGCCTCGCAGTGTGATCGCGATGCCATCTTGGTCCTGGAAGACCAAGGACCATTTCCTATAGAAATCAAGGTCCCAGAATCTGGAGGAAGAGAGGAGAGGCACGGAATCCACATTGTTCGAGGTACCCTGTAAAGTTTCCACAGTCAGTGGCGGTTTGGTGTCCCATGTCATCTGCTGGTGTGGGTCCACTTTATGTTCTGAGGTCCAAGGTCAACGCAGCCGCCTACCAGGGAGATTTAGATTACTTTATGCTTCCTTATGCTTCCAAGCGAGGTGGGTTAGTGCAGTGTGTAGTGCTGTTGAGATAGCGTCCTCGGTGGATCTGTTGCTACGATAAGCATAGTGGTGTGGGTCCAGCCTAGCAGGCAGGCAGGCAGGATTTCAAGTGAGAAAGAATTAGTCTTTTAAAGCACTTGGAAATTATTGGGGTGAGTGCTACAGGTCAAAAGTCATTAAAGTCTGAAGCAGTAGAATGCTTAGGCACAGGCACAACGATGGCTGATTTAAAGATAGATGGTACAGCTGCCTGAGCAAGCGAAACATTAAAGATGTGAGTGAAGACACCCGCAAGTTCCATAGCAAAGCTCTTAGCACAATTTACAATTTACAAAGCTCTTAGCAAAAACTAATTTACAAAGCTCTTAGCACACGGCCAGGTACACCATCAGGGCCAGCTGCCTTCCGTGCATTCACTCTGCTCAGCATGCGACTGACGTCCGAAGTGGAAAGTACAAGCTGCACAAATCAGTCAGAGAGAGCGGGCAGCACGCACAAAACACTCAGAGAGAGCGCGCAGTTTGCACAAAACACTCAGAGAGCACGCAGTTTGCACAAAACACTCAGAGAGAGCGCGCAGATTGCACAAAACACTCAGCGAGAGCGCGCAGCATGCACAAAACCCTCAGCCAGAGCGCGCAGCATGCACAAAACCCTCAGCGAGAGCGCGCAGCACGCACAAAACCCTCAGCGAGAGCGCGCAGTTTGCACAAAACACACAGAGAGCGCAAAGCTCGCAAAAAAACCTCAGAGAGAGCGCGCAGTTCGCACAAAACACACAGAGAGATCGCAAAGCTCACAAAAAAAACTAAAGAGAGATCGCGCAGTTTGCACAAAACACTCAGAGAGAGCGCAAAGCTCGCAAAAAAAAAACCTGAGAGAGCGTGCAGCGCGCACAAAACATTCAGCGAGAGCGCGCAGTTTGCACAAAACATTCAGCGAGAGCGCGCAGTTTGCACAAAACACACAGAGAGAGCGCGCAGCACGCACAAAACCCTCAGAGAGATCGCAAAGCTCGCAAAAAAAAAACCTGAGAGATCGCGCAGCCCGCACAAAATTTCTGTTGAAGCCATAGCATAACTCAATGGTGAGTCAAAAGCGGCAGAGGTTACTTTTTTTTAAAAAACCGTGACCCAGGCAAAGCTCCATATTTGTAACGGCAAATGCAAAGCTGGTTAAGGCATAACTTTGTTGGGGTTAACCTTTTGTCTGAAGTGTCTTACATAACTTCAAGTCTTGTGTGAATGTGTTCACCGGAAAAATACTCCAACAGCGCTCCGTATAACATGGATAAAACAATTATTTACAACACATACCAAGTCGACGTTAACAGAGCACGTTTAATAAATAATATAGAAGACACGGGTTAGCCTTTTTTTTTGTAAGCACAGGGCTGACATTTTATGAAACACACTTTACCTTGTGTGAGCACTATATCTACAATGTTTGAATCCATTTTTAAAAAAAATGTTCTTCTTTTTTGCAGCTTGAACACAACTAAATCAGATGCAGTGGGCATGTAAATTTTGCAAATTTGTGTATGAAAGAAAGGGCAACTGCTTAGACATTACAGATACAGAAACATGGTGGTTACAGCCACCAGTGAAACGCATGTTGGAGCGCTGGCCAGCCCTTTTCAGAAAGCAGCAGGTATGGTAACAAATATGTAATTTATGTAAAATAAAACATACAATCATATTAACATGAACATATTACTTCTACAAGAGTAAATGTATTTTAATTTGTGTAATCTGTTAATGTGGTACAAATCGAATTATGGCTCTATGTGTGCTGTGTTTTTCCTAAAGGTTTTTGCTGAGTTCACAAGGGTGGCAAGTAAAGATCTTGAACAAGACTTTTTTGAGGCCTTGGACCGTCACACCCCACGATTCCTTGAGATCTTTAAATCCAGGAAAGGAATTATTGGCAGTACACTTGCAGACATTGTTGCCCAAGTTGAAATTAAGGTAAGGAATCTTTTTATTACAATTTGGAATGTTACTTATATAAGAGTGATCCAGTCACCTCCTTAATGGAACACTAGATAATATTTTTTACCTTAATTTTTTAGCTTAATTACAGCTTCAAAATCATTGTGATGCTCCACTGATCTTAGCTAGTGTTCCTTTAAGGTTGGTTAGTTTTCCTGTAGACTTGTCATTATCAACTAATTCCAAACATGAGAACCAACATTTATTTGCCATGGAGCTGCACTATTTCCCGAAAACTATTAAAGACAAATCAGTTATTTTTGTGCTGTGTAATGTTTCTTCATTTTTAATAGTCTTTCTAAAACCAGGGAGCCCAAAGACAGACAAGTTAAACAAAACAGCACAAACACCCAATAATATTTTTTTTAGCAGATGAATCCTGTTTTAATGGGATGGTAACATATATTATAGAACACAGACACCTATGTGTTTTAACTTATAATTTATCACACATTTTTCTCATGTTTATTTTTAGATATTTTGGTTTGTTTTTTCTTAACTTGTAGATCCAGGATATTACAGCAATGTGGACTGCTGTCCTTCGTTGTCTTCCAGGTTTATCTTGGAGATTAGGCAGGGAGTACTTCAAGGTCTGTTTTGTAAGTATTACATCAAATTGTATAATTAAAATTTACTTAGTGAAGACATGAAGGTTTTGCAATAATATATTTTTTTCATTATATTTACCTTTTGTCTGCAGGATTCAGATACCATCACAGATTTCATTCAGGTTCCTGATGGGTTATTGACTGTTATACCTGAAGACAGCCAGCAACCAGGTCCAAATGCCATACACTTTGAGCCATCTAGCATTAATATCATACTGGAAGGTAACATTATGGAGAACATTGAAAACCATGCTCAAGCTATTTGCCTGACATTTGAACTACTATACAACCTTCATTTGGACTATCCCAAAAGACTGGAGAACACATTTGACTTGCTAAACCTGGGAGTAGGCAATCTGAGCCCAAAATAATTTAAGGGATTTCTAAGTTTCGATGGACCCAGCTTTACCCTCTTATTGATGTTAGGCTCTCATTTATATGGTTTGCACTTGCAAAATGTTCTTGTGTTGTTCATAATGTGTCAAAGCACTTAAATTTATTGTGCAAAACTTTAGCTTGGTTAAGTGCATTAAACATTATTGTACATTTTTGTTTATTACACAGACTGTGCCATTTGAGTCATTCAAGAATAAAGATTACTGGAGGTTTTCTTTTAAAAAATATTTTTAATTGACTTAAATGTGGAATTAATTTTATTTTTGGGTAACTTTATGTATTTAGATAGGCTGATGTGCTCTGTGATGTAATGGAATTTGATTAAAATAAACCAAAAGTACTACTGAATAATAATTCTTTGTTGTGCTTACTTTATTTTTCTAAGGCAATCGGTTTCCTAAATTCTATTAAGTAAACAGGACTCTTGTGGAATTATGTTAACTTGGGTAACATAAGTTGGCAGTACTTAAAAATGGCAACTTACATCTATGTACTACTTAATGTCATGGGGCGACTGAAGTTAAAAAGGCTGCTATGATGGCAGATACTTACGAATTTACCCATAAGGAGTCGAGAGTGAAAGAGAGATCAGTGGTTGGAGAAAGGCTAATATAGAGGTTAAATCAGCAGAGACTAAAAGTCATAGGGAAGGGCCATCTGGCTCTAAACCTCATACTCAACTTCAAAAACCTGTAAATTCTACTCCCTCGGGAGAAATAATCTGCCATTATTGTAGAAAACCTGGCCATATAAAATCAGGTTGTCCAGTTCTGCAGAAGTGCAGACGTGGGTCTTATACTGACTCTTCAAAATCTGTGGCATTGGTAGTTGGTTCAGAGAGGACTATTAATTGTGTGGATCCTGAGTCTGAAATAACCCCCTCTCTGTATGATGGGTTTGTCTCCTGCTGTACAGTGTCCATTGGTTCTGGGGAGCCAGAAACCAAAATTAAAATTTTCAGGGACACTGGTGCAGTTCAGTCCTTGTTGTTACAAGGGGTTCGTGATTAGCCAGTTTCAATGACTCTTCAGTGTTGCTTCAAGGTGTGGGAAGTTTGTTTGGTGCCATGCCATTGCATAAAGTGTACCGTGTCATACTCCATGGAGTGTGCAGAATTCAAAGCTGCATAAGCCTCCCGAGCTTTCCCCTACAGGACACTCTGAACCAAAACGGTCCAACAATTTTCCAGCCAAGCTAATTCCGTGGCTATATTCTCAAAGGCATCAAAAAACACATCTACCTCGTCTTCCTGAAATTTTGGCATTAGATGTAGACATTTGGATACATCAAACCGAGTCTCATGTCTGCGCTGTTGTTGACTCTCCATCTGCGAGAGTTTAACCTTCTCCAACTCAATCTTAGCTAACTCCAGCTCCCTCAAACTATCCTTCTCCTTCTCTCGCCTACTCCTCTCTGCTTGTTCCCTAGCCAATCTTGCCTCAATGACGGAGTCACTCAAACCTAGGGACTGAACAAGGATCTACTATCTTAATTTTATTCAACTCTGAATCTACCTCAATCTCATAATATTCAGCAAGCTGGAGCAACTGAGGCTTCTTTAATTTTATCCAGTCCGATGTCTGCAGATGGGCTTGGATAAAACTTTCCGGATCAAACTGAGACATTTTTGGGAAAACATTTTTAAAATACCAAAAGCCCCCCAGCCGAAATGAGGACAGACCAGAGACCCCTGACTCTAAGGCTACTAAAATTCAAACACCAAGAGGTAACCTATATTCCCCTATTGGCCTAAAATCCCTAAGTACCACCAAAGTATGACTACAAAACTAAAAGTACTTGACAATTTTGGCCACCTTACCTCAAGTCCTCTCATAGGACTTCTGAAAGAACACATACAACTCAAGAAGCCCCAAGTAGGCCACAATTTCCAACAGGTATTTTTGAGTCAAATCAACATCACCAAATCAGATTTCCTGAGAACTCAACCAAACATACCCAATTACCAAAGGTCTAGACTGTATACAATCAAGCAACTCTGCAATCCAATACCCACCTTAGCAAACAGCTAACAGCCTTAGCAAACAGCTAATCTCAACAGAGCACAAAACTATCAAGTTACAATCACACAGCCAACAATTAGATCAAAATCAATCCCAGGACAAGCCCCCACTTGCTACGTACCACTAGCCAACCCCTTTTCACCATGAAATCGTCTAAAGGAAAGAAGGGTAACTAGTGTCCCTAGCCTAAAGGCTATGTGTTGCAAGTACCACAATATGAAAATAAGGTGTTGAAAGCTATTGTGATGAAATGAGAACTCGGGAGGGTTCACTCTTCTTACCCAAAGATCCTCGAAGAACCCAAGCGCTAACTCCATGATCGACCAGCCCAAGCATGTAGAGATTATTCAAAAGGGTAGGTAGTAATCTGGAGGTGCAACAGTTTCCAGAGCACTAGAGAAAAATCGGCCCCAAAACTTCCACCATCTTATATATATCCAAAACGACGCTCCGGTATCTGGCCTCCAATACCAGAGGTCCTCCCCTTTAAAGGCTCCACTTCAAGATCTCAAGAAAAGTAAGACCCCCCCCCCCCCCCAGTGGCTGGAGTGTGTATTGTGGGAGTCAAGTGTCTATCCCAGTGCACCTAGTTTAGAAGAATCTATATTCAACACAATTAACTCTATTGAGAGAAAATCCCAGTTACGAAAATAATCACACCCCTGTGTAAGTCAAGGCCTCCTTAATCAACAACATTTTTATTTTGTCAATAAGGTCCATACCACACTTCTGACATATTTCATAAAATATCACCATTTAATATTCTAAACATGTACATAAACAAATGCATACATTTTCAAATGACCTTGCCTTTTCCCCAGAGATATCAAATAGAAATCAGAAGAATATCTATTAAACATACCTGAAAACCTGATTTTGGTGGCCTTAAAAGTACACTTACCCTATAATATAGTGTGATTCATATATCAAAGTATATGATCACATTCTAAAGTTGTCATATTGACAAACAATGATAGAAACATTTTACTTCTCAACCTCAAGTAGACTGTAAGTAATTATTCAAATTTCAAAATTTAACAACCTGGCTATTAGCTCGGACATTACATAATGTGGGTTAAAAGCTAAGTAGAACACTTGCACGCTCCTCTGCTCTTTGGGGCTTGAAAACTCCAGAATCCGATAGCTGCTAATCACAACGTATTAGTTGACTGCACAAACTTCTTGTCACACAGTCCACAGCACCAACTCACGTTTTTCAGAACAAATTCAAAAAAGCCACACCGAATTTCAGCTGTCTAAAATGCTTCATGAAGGCTGTGGTAAATTCAAAGACTGCCCATTACCACTGCTGCAATGCCCATTATCACAAGTGTCTGTGGTGCTGCATCAGCATTCATCCTCCATCAGTTCAACAATTTTTTTCCCCTCGTGTAAGACACCTCTGGGTTGATATCTTATGTGGAAAAAAATAAATAAATACACACACACACACATTATATTTATTAATTATATTCTTATTGAAAGATGATACAGTAAACATATTAAAAATATTTCAGTGCAAATTTTCTGGTTCAACTTACAATGAACACTAATTATACAACTTTGCTATAAAAACTTTATCATGGAGGTAGTTTAGACCACAGTTCTAAAAAAAAAATATCACTCAACACTAAACACACCCTTGTATTTACAGAAACTTTGAAAAAGCTAAACTTTTTAAGAAATATAATTCTGTTTAAAAATTTCTACAAAAAACAATAAACAAATTTCTTAAAATTGTGTTATTTGTGTTTGGTAGATTATTTCCTGGTTGTAACAATGCTTCTGGGCAATAAATCTTATACAGTTGGAAAGCCTGTTAAATGATGCCACATTTACCTTTTAAAGAGGCGCAACCCACATTCTCAGCTCTACTGCTCATCCCACAAATGCATGTTCCTTACAAATGTGGCACCGTTTAAAGGGGGAATTAACAGGCTTTCCAACGGTATGAGATAAACTGCCAAAAAGCATTGTTACAACAAAAAAAACTATCTACCAAACACAAATTTCCTTACTTTTTGTGCCAAGTTTATTTTTATAAGATACTCTTTGCAGTTATTTGACATTATTTCATTTGCATTTTGCCAGTCTTTGCTTTCATTATTGTTTTTATGGATTTTGCTGATAAGGTCTTTTGCTTCTGGAATCTCTCCAGAGTCTGCTTCGTGGTTTGCTTGAGTTTTGACAGAAGTTTCAAGGGTGGGTGGGTCTTAGAAGACTACGTTCACCGTGAATCTCCTTTGGTCATCGATTTTGGACTTACAGGTGCTCTGAAATCTCCTCTGGGACCTAGCCAAGCCCACCCCACCCCTAAATGGGACAAGCTTTTATCCCCATACACAGCATCAGGTATGAGTCTTGGTTCCTTCCAAGGTTTCTTCCTCTTGTGCTGAGGGAGTTTTCCCTTGCCACTGTTGCCCCTGGCTCGCTCATAGGAGGCTTGGACCCTGATCTCTGTAAAGCTGCTTTGTGACGACTTTTTGTTGTGAAAAGCGCTATATAAATACAATTTGATTTGATTTGAATTGAATTAAATTTTAGTATTAAATAGCTGTTACAAACATTATAATAAATAGCTGAATGGTCTGAAGATATTGCAGATGCTCATATTTCTTCCCTATGTGTTTTTTCTCCATTCAGTTGACTAGAATTTTAAAAGGCTTATATTAGTGATTTGTGCAAAATATTTATGGTCTTGCTTAATGTAATTATTATACTGTCTAGATAAAGTTTTATACAGTTTCTTGTGTTGTCAAATATGCATTTTTTTCAACACACTATATATAGCAGGAAGTTTAAAAAAAAACAGAAGTTTAAAAAAGTGCAGGAACATATGTTTGCAATCTGGAATAAAGAATACAAAACATAAATTAATTGTTATACTGACACAATTCCCAAAGTTTAAAGTCTGCATATTAAATACCAAACACAATGTTATTTCAAAACACACACAGTATATATATATATATATATATATATATATATATATATATATGTCATAGCAAAACTAGCACTAAATGTTAATCCATATTTACAAGCACAATACTGGAGTTTTCTGTTCTTTTTTAAATGCTGAAGCGGTTACTTTTTGTTCTTGTTTCATCAGAAAATAACTGTCACTCTGTTTAAGGTGGAACAGGAGAAATTTTAACTGGATGCTAGCTAACATTAGCAGACGCTAACATACAAATATACTGTAAAAAAAATAATAATAAAATAACAATTAAAATTTAAGCAGTACATTTCTTCGTAGATGTCTTTCAGTAACTGTAAAACATTTATTTTAATTATTTGCAATTTGCTAAGACCTTTACATCCTGAGGTAGTGATAGCTTACAACCTGGTCTCACACCTATTCGTGATATAGTCATATATATAGGAGACTGCAATTCATGCTGAAAATATGCGATATGTCACGAATTGCAGACTACTATATCACGAGTAGGTGTGAGACCGGGTTGTAGCTTTGTCAGTAGTCATGGGGGTCCAGGTGTATGGAATGTCGTTGGTCTCTAAACGTGTTGGATTTGACCATGTTTTTTATTAGATTTTGTATAAACATTATACATATATAAATACGTTTAAAAGCGCACAAACACCCCCCCCCCCCCCCCCCCACACACACACACGTATATAAACCCCTCACTTCAACCACCACTGAATTTACTGCTGAAAAAAGCCCTTTTTTAATTCAGATTTTTTTGTTCAATTTAATTTTGAAGGAGATTTATCCTCTCTTAACATATATAAGTATATACACATAATTAAATAACACATGAGTAAATTAATGTATCTTTACACATAGTATACATGTTTACAGAAAGAGGAGGATCTGGAAAGTTAATTTCACTATGGGTTTGTATTGACACCGTATTGTTTAGCAGTATGCTATTAAAATAATGCACATAATTTATCAATGTGAATGAATTACGCCTCAGTATGTGTCACACACACAGTGTGAGTGAATAGTGATGTTTGTTTGTTATAAAATTATGAAAAGCTTTAGAGCATGTTATGAATGAAGTTATATAATAATATGCATGTTTACAAATTTTAAGGTACTAAACACCAGTTTTTTTATTGTGAAACAAACTTCCAGTTGCTATGGGGATCAGCTTACTATTATTGCTGTCTTCACACTGCTCATGTAGGGCTCAACGTAGCCACAGGTCAGCGCTTAGCTCACTATGTTATGAATAATTCAGATGAAACGTAGGGACTACGTTCACAAAGGATTTATGTTTCGTGTCAGCTACAGTGTGTGACGTAAATCCTATCATGAATATGTAAGTACGCCCGGATTTGAGGCCTCCCATTGGCGAAAACCTTAAGAAGCGTGTAAACGTGTCAATTTTGGTCACGTTATCACGACAAATTTTATGTGTCAACACGCAAATTTTTAATAACGTGTTAACGAGCATGTGTTCACACGTTTAGAGCCCAATGGCGTTCTATAAGAGACCAACGCCATTCCATACACCTGGACCCCCATGACTGCTGACGAAGTGACACTGAGCCTGCAGTGGGCCAGCGCTGTTTTCTGACTGTGACTCTGAGTGTAGTCAATTCACAAAAAACATAAGAACGCAGTACCAAAGCATGGCTCAATGTTGCATGTAGGTATTTTAGTATTGAATTCCTCTGTTTTTTCTTTCATTTGTTTTATGCTTCAAAGGAATACATCTACAAATGAGTATGTGCAAGTGTGTAAAGCTCTGATATTTAAGTACCCTTTTCTGAAGGAAAATGAGGGGAATGGATGTGTGAGTTAATTCTAATAGTGAAAATTACTTTATTGTTGTTTTTATACTTGTTCTTGTATAATTTAATTTGGAAACAGGTTATTTTCATTTTAAATGGCTTGGCCTGCTCTAAGTGTGTAGAATTACATGAGGTTTTGTAGTTACGGCTGGTAAAATGTAACGCGGATAAGCCCGTTGCAGTGGGCAGACAAGGTGCACTATATTCTGAAGCAACTTTGCGGTTGTATTTTTGGTTGTACACAAGGGACCAAAACTTGCTATATGTTGCTGAACAGCTTTTGATTTGCTCTACAACATTTCTTGTCGACTTTTCTTAGTAAGATAGGGATATCCAAACTCAGATATTTCTGTAATGGTAATTTTTATATGTCTCTGTTGAAAGAACTTGTCTGCTTGTTTGTCAGTATATTCATTTCTAATCGTCAACAGAGCTCAAAAACTAAGTGTATGTCACGTCAGCTCGAGGTCAATGCTTTATTAGAACAAACCACATCTTGTATATCAAACTGAGATGTCTCTAAGGAAACTAAGCTTGCAGAAACATCGAGTGATTATCTTATGGTTATGACGTATAAAATACCTATATAAATATCTCTGTGAAAACATCTCCTTTGTCCACATTCACATAGTACTCTCTGCTATTGTATGTTGACCACCTTAAGGTTAAATAAACTACTTTCTGATTCCAAATGCTCTGTTAGATTTCAATTCTTAATACTTGTACTTATTTTCTCCATCACAATTTCAAAAATACATATCAAATTCAAATGTGTACACAGTACACATTTTAAAATGCTTGTGACAATGATACATGTGTACGTTGAACGTTTTCAAACCCATGCCTTCTTTTTTGTACAAGACTCTGTGTATAATCAGTAATGTTGGAATTGAAATGTCCAAAATTGGAATAATCTGAAATATGTAACATGGAAAAGGTTAAGTACTAGCTGCCTGAGTACCATTTTCAAATGACCAATCATATGTTGCATTAACTTAATAAAAAATAAATAAAAACTACACTGACATACTACCATCTGGCCACAAATGGGAGTATGTGTCCACAATTCCATTTAGACCTAACAGGTGGTGGTGGGGTCTTAGGTCCGAAAGGCCATTTAGTCGAGAAAATAGCAGTTGCTTACCTCTTCGTAGTACCACACCATCCCAATCCACATATATGATAAGCTGCTTGGTGCACCTTATCGGCCTAGCGCGCGGCGCCCCCTAGACGATTTCTTTGCAGAGCCCGGGGTCGGGTCCTGGGCACACGTGGTGGGAGCTAAAAATCCTCAAAGTTTGGGCCTTTTACCCGCAATTTTGCATCAATCCACCAGGTGGCTCCTGGATCGTCCCGATTCCAATATATTCCATTACATTCCATTACAGGCAAATATATTGAGATTGGGATGGCGTATAAATATATATCATTCGTTGAAGTGTTTTGTAATGTTTTTAATACTTTTAACATGCCCAACATCCATAGACATTAACATTTTAAAGTGTTGGCTACTTTGATAAGGCAACACAAAAGTCCTTTCACAAAGTTTCCAACTATCTTTGATATATTTATAATGCCAGTAAACCGACAAACACGTAACCACAGTGAGCCAGCCTGCCCTTCTGAAACTCTTGTCCGAACGCCTTACTTTCAAATTTTCAAGTTAGCTAACGTTACTGCTGCATTACTTAAGGTGGAAGCAAAAAATGTAAAAGCTTCTGAGCGAACACCAGTCAGAATCCGAATGTTAAACAATACACCTGCATATAGTCAGCACAAAAAGATTGCTCACACATTAAAATCATGCCCAAGTGGTCCAAAGTTATGTTCCCTGATTAAACTAAATTAGATTAGATTAGATTCAACTTTGTCATTGTGCAGAGTACAAGTACAGGGCCAGTAAAATGTAGTTAGCATTTAACCAGAAGTGCAATATATAACATTATTTACATAATTTACATAAAGTGCAGTAGTGATATTATAGTGATTTTCGTGCCCTGCCCAGGCAGCGTTTATGGTAGATG
The DNA here is from genome assembly GCF_029633855.1 of Hoplias malabaricus. Classification (NCBI taxonomy): domain Eukaryota; kingdom Metazoa; phylum Chordata; class Actinopteri; order Characiformes; family Erythrinidae; genus Hoplias; species Hoplias malabaricus. The sequence continues at coordinate 83,663 of NW_027101122.1, read as the reverse complement.
TCCTCGAAGGAACTTGAAACTGGACACCTGATCCACTGCAGTTCCGTTGATGTAAATGGGGGCGTGAGCTTGGTTCCTAGTCCGTCTGAGGTCCATGATGATCTCCTTTGTTTTGAGCATGTTTAGTACCAGGTTATTGTTTTGGCACCACAAGGACAGATGCTGTACTTCATCCCGGTAGGGCGTTTCATTATTGTCTGTAATCAAGCCTATCACCATGGTGTCATCTGTGAATTTGACTACGGTGTTTGAACCATAGGCAGGTACACAGTCATGGGTGAAGAGAGAGTACAGAATCGGGCTAAGAACAAAACCTTGTGGAACGCCAGTGTTCAAAGTGATGGTTGATGAATGAAGGTTGCCTAATCTAACAGATTGGGGTCTGTTAGACAGGAAGTCTAAAATCCAGTGGCAGAGTAATGTGCTGATACCCAGATGGTTGAGTTTGGATATCAGCATAGACGGAATCACTGTGTTTAATGCAGAACTAAAATCGACGAACAGCATACTCACCTATGAGTTTTGACAGTCCAGTTGGGTTAGTGCAGTGTGCAGTGCTGTTGAGATAGCGTCCTCGGTGGATCTGTTGCTATGATAAGCAAAGTGGTGTGGGTCCAGCGTAGCAGGCAGGCAGGATTTCAAGTGAGAAAGAACTAGTCTTTTAAAGCACTTGGAAATTATTGGGGTGAGTGCGACAGGTCAAAAGTCATTAAAGTCTGAAGCAGTAGAATGCTTAGGCACAGGCACAATGATGGCTGACTTAAAGATAGATGGTACAGCTGCCTGGGCAAGCGAAACATTAAAGATGTGAGTGAAGACACCTGCAAGTTCCACAACACAAGCTCTTAGCACACGGCCAGGTACACCATCAGGGCCAGCTGCCTTCCGTGCATTCACTCTGCTCAGCATGCGACTGACATCCGAAGTGGAAAGTACAAGTGGGTTGTCGTCCGTGGAAGATTTATTGAAGATATCAATATCATCTGGTCGAAACGAGCGTAGAAGTTGTTCAGCTCATCAGGGACTGAAGCACTGTTGGTAGATGGAACAAAGCTAGTTGGTTTATAGTCAGGGCGTGTATTCCCTGCCACGTACACCGAGGGTCAGAGGAGGTAAAGTGCTCCTCAATCCGGCATTTGTAGCAGTGCTTGGCTATAGCTATTAGTCTCTTCATATTGCCAGGAACCCCAGTGGGCGGTACAAAGGACGCTTGTACCCTGAGCACTTCTATGCTGAGGGATGCCATGGTAAGAAATCTCGGACCACCAGTCTTGTTTTTTGCCCCCTTCTTTTGTACGCATTAGGTTTTTCCATTTATGTGCATCTGCTTTTCTTTTTTTCTTTTTTCTGTGAATCAGGACCGGCGTTTGTAGCAGTGCTTGGCTATAGCTATTCCTCTCCTCAAGTTAGCTCTGGCCAAGCTGTATGCTTCCCGGCGTCCTGATCTGAAGGCAGCATCTCTGGCTTTGAGCAGAGTTCGAACCTCTCATCCAGGGATTCTGATTAGGGAATGTTAATTGTTATGGCAAACTTAAAATTAATGATTAAGTATCAACAGGAAGGAAGATCAATGCTCAAAGAATTCTTTGAGGAGAAGAGAGAAATAAGACAGACAGTCAAAGATTCTCTCTTATCTCTTGAGTTTCTTGAACAAATCCAAGCCAAATATAGGACCCCAGTCACATACACCATTATTACATTATGTTTCGTTCCATCAACCCAAACATTCCCTTATTGGTGCCTCATTATCTTCATTTTTTTATTTTTTTATTTGCCATAACAATATTATTGTCTTTTGTGATAACACTCTGTCCACACAGTTGATGTGTTTCAGGACGCACAAAAAACTCAGAGATGGCAAAGCTCACAAAAATAAACCTCAGAGAAATCGCGCAGCACGCACAAAACACACAGAGAGAGCGCACAGTTCGCACAAAACACAGAAAGCGCAATGCTTGCAAAAAAACCCTCAGAGTAATCGCGCAACTTGCACAAAACACTCAGAGATCGCGCAGCACGCACAAAACACTCAGAGAGAGCGCAAAGCTCGCAAAAAAAAAACCTCAGAGAGATCGCGCAGCACGCACAAAACACTCAGAGAGACAGCAAAGCTCGCAAAAAAAATCTCAGAGAGAGGTGGGCCCTGGACCCACCGCGACCCTGAATTGGATACGTGGTTACAGATAATGAATGAATGAATGAATGAATGTTTGGTCGTGTTTTATTTTTGAACAGTGCTATATGCTACAGACCTCCTAGGGACCAGCTCCCTCCTCTCATAATGCCTCAAACAAAGTTCCAGAGCTCCCATAACCAACTCTCTCCTCTGTGGACTCTCCTCTCACTGCCCCATGCACTCTGTTGCATTGTCATAAAACGCCCACTAGGCGGCGGCATAGCTACTGGACATATGAACCTTTCTCCATGTTTAAGACTCCGTTTGCTGGAATATTTTGAATACAAGGAAGTTTAAGTTTTCAGTTTAAGTCCCACTAGAACACAATAAATTATTTTCTTGAATTATTTAACTATATTTCTGTTGTTCATTTCTGTGTTTAACAGGTGTAAATTCTACAATCATATTCAATAATGGTCTTTTTCAAATGTCAAATTAAATATTTTTGAACATTATTTTGTATGCACGTAGACAAGACATACATTCTCAGATGAAATGCAGGCTTCAATGTAAAAAATACAGATGCTAATTTGGTGGGAGTCATAAGGCGGTGGGGTGTTTCTTTTGATGTGGAAAGTTTCTTTGTAGTTTTTCTGACGCTATGCTTTCTGTCCGTTTTCCAACGAAGCGAAGCAATTTGAGCTAAACGCTTCGGATTTCCACAAGACGTTTTTGCGTTGCTTTGCTGCGTTACACGGTTGCCTGGATACGTTCAGCTCCTTGAAAATTGATTGGCTGCGCGGCTCCCTCACTGTTAACACGCATTCACAACGATTTATTTTTTCATACGGCGCGTTTCAAACCGCATTCTGTCGAACTATGCAGTATTTCAAAGTAGCACACAATCGTTAGTGTTACATTTAGTAGTGTAGAACTCCGAGCGTGGACTACTGAGGGATTTACGACAGACCCTCTTCTCGTCTCCAGTCCTGAGTGAACTATATTTTAGTTGTAGCTTCACCACTGGTTCAGCTTAACAAATCAATCTAAAGAAAGCTTTTCCGTTCAGCTTACGTTGCGGATAAAGTCGTAGAAGAATGGACCGCGTCACTCCGGTCAATTTTGTCCAGCACAAACCGAAGATGGCAACAGACTACACGCCTTACATGGAAATGAAGGTGACTGTAACGAATTTGTGTTTTGATGCTTATGTATTTTTAATATGGAAAGCTGAAATGTCCAGATCTCTCTCTTTTGAAATAAGAGTCTGACGTATCGCGTGTAAACGATGTTAAAATTCCAGAATGTGTCTTCACTCTGTCCAAATATGGAGAAAGTTTAGCTCCATGCTGCAGTACTCCTTATTTCTTCAGCATCAATGGACCCTGAAGAGAAGGAGTACTGCAGCATGGACTGAAAGGGAACTAGTTAGGGCAACCAATCAGAACCCAAATGATTTACATATGAGATCTTAAAGTGCCCCTCTGGTAATCGATTAAACCCTTAAGACTTTTCTGCTTTCAGAATAAGGTATTTAGATGGTATTTCTAGTAAAAAAAAGTCCCACTTGAACTCTACATTGTCGCCTTCTTTCATTCCTGCAGCCCAGAAGTGCTGCCCTGCAAGGGACAAGACAAGAGCGGTAACAGTATCCAGGACTGGGGACAACATAGTAGCGGTAACAGGATCCTGGACTGAGGACAAGATACGAGTGGAAACAGGAGCCTGGACAGGGGACAAGACAGGAGCAGAAACAGGAGCCTGGACTGGAGCAGAAGCAGGAGTCTGGACTGGGGACAAGACAGGAGCGGTAACAGTATCCAGGACTGGGGACAACATAGTAGCGGTAACAGGATCCTGGACTGAGGACAAGACAGGAGCAGAAACAGGAGCCTGGACTGGAGCGGTAACAGGATCCTGGACTGAGGACAAGATACGAGTGGAAACAGGAGCCTGGACTGGGGACAAGACAGGAGTGGAAACAGGAGCCTGGACTGGGGACAAGACAGGAGTGGAAACAGGAGCCTGGACTGGGGACAAGACAGGGGCGGAAACAGGATCCTGGACTGGGGACAGGAGAAGAAGAGGCACTATGGGCAGAGCTGCTTGTGGATGTGGCACTGTGGAGCTCTGCATCCTCTGGAGCAGCCTGGGGCTCTGGATCCTCAGTAGCAGCCTTGGAGAATTTTTTCCAAAAAGCTTAGTAAAACATTCTACAGTTATTCCAGGGCTCTCTCACAGCAAGATTTCAGCTCATCGTAATGCTTCTCTCCTAAGAAGTGATCCTATGAACATAACTGATAAAATCTGGTGGGGAAGGAAAATTCAAATATTTAAAAAAAAGTTTGCATTGTAATCTTCACAGGTTTTAACTCACTCCCATCAAATCCATTAGGAACTCCCATGAGAAACTGCAAAACAGCAGGTTGATCACCCACAGTTAAAGCAAATATCTTCTCTGCAAACATAAATGCCTTCTCTAAAGAACATTGTGTCTGAGGTATCCTTTTGATGGGTGGACATTCTGTAATAGTGGGTGGTTGGTATGGAGGTGGACACAAATGCAAAGTACCACAGAATTTATTTAAAACAGAAAACCTGATCAAATCAAATGTATTTGTATAGTGCTTTTTACAACTGATGTTGTCACAAAGCAGCATCACAGAATTCATGTAAGTTTTGACATGAAATGTAAAAAATGTGAAAAATCCCCAGGTGAGCAAGCAAAGGGCGACAGTGGCACAGAGAATCTCCCTCAGAGCTGTGGAAGAAAGCTTGGGAGGAACCAAGGTTCACACGGGGAACTATCCTCCTCTGATCAGTCTACTGGTAATAATAGTTAGTCTGTGAGGGGCAGCTCCAAGGCCAGTGGTGGTGGCTGGAGCATGGGCAGCTGGTCTGAAGCGTGGAACAGGAGCTCAACAGTCATTCATCAGTGTCCAGACGGACAGGGGGGCAGTCGTTTACACAGAAAAAGGTAGAGGGATGGAGTTAGTTTTGATCTGTTTGGGTGAATTTAAAGCAGAAAATGTCTCTATTTTATGACCATTATTAATTACATTATACATGTTACCGTTAGGCCCAGTTATAAAAAGCCATGACATTAACTTTCACTGCTATGCAGACGACATGCAATTGTATATTCAGCCAAGCCCGATGACAAACACAGATTAAAGAAAGCAGAGGTGCAAAGGCTGGCTTCAGGGCTATGCCACCTCCAGCCACCAGGGGAGGCAGCAGGTGATCTCTGGACCCAATCAGACTTGATGGTAAACACCTGAGGACAGCCCTTATAGGCAAAGCGACACAGAAACACATTGCTAGATCTTTGTCTCTTTCTGAGTCACAAGAAACAGTAAGTAATTTTGTTAGAGGGTTGAGAGTTCCTACACTCCCACTCATCCTTACACTTCTCAAGCCATTTATGTCTTTACAGTTGTTGTATTAAAAAAAAATTAGTTCTAATTTTCCCTTTCTCTTTGGAAAGCCAGTTTTCCCCTGGTGTCCTTTGTTCTTTTCCCGCCAAAACCCAAGGGCTGGTTTCTATAATCACCTGTCTGTTTCCCACCCATTTTCAGGATTTTACTTAAGGCACTGTATCACCAGTTCTCTCCACTGCAGCCTTAGCGCAGTGGCAAAGAACTGACCTAGTAACACAGCAGCCCTGGTTCTTGCTCTTGGGTCCTGTTAAATTACATTTAATTAAAGTGACCCATTACAAGAGGACTGTTTAAAAGATGTGAAAGGCTGGATGTTGCATAAGTTTCTCCTTCTTAACAGTAATAACAGAATTTCTGGTTCTGGGTCCAAAAGTGGCAAGAAATAAATGATCAGATTTAATATTAAATCTCGCTGACTTTCCAGTTAAACCCGGTTCAGCCGCAAAAAAAACTTGGTGTCATAATTGACCCGGATTTATCATTTGATCAACACATAGGCAGTAATCACTAGGACAGCTTTTTTACATCTTCACAACATCACCAGGATAAGAAATGCCTCATCCCTGCAGGACACAGACACATTAGTACATGCCTTTATTACTTGCTGCAGCCAGGGTCCTCACTAAAACTATAAAATTTGAACATATCAGTCCAGTTATATCATCACTTCATTGGCTGCCTGTGAAATTCTGCATCGATTATAAAATTCTGTTATTAACGTATAAAGCCCTACATGGGCTCGCTCCTGAATTCCTTCAAGATACTATTTCCTAGTTTATGAGCCTCCACATTTACTCAGATCACAGAGTACTGGATTTTTAATAGTTCCCAGAATTCAGAAAACCTCAGCTGGGGGAAGAGCTTTTTCTTATAAAGCCCCCCAAATCTGGAATGATCTTCTAAAACCAACCCCAAGTTGATGATGTTTTTCCATACATTTTCAAATGCAAGGCAAGATGGAAATTGTCCTGTCACTGTTTGGTCTCTATTTTTAAAAAGAAAAAAAAAATTCCTGTGTTCTGCACCAACCATATAATGTGTATCTTTCTGTGCAACAATGGTGGAATTGGTGAACCTCTTACCATATTGGCTTCAGAGAGACACTGACACTCTGAGAAGCTCTTTTTATACCCAATCATGTTGTCAATTGACCTAATTAGTGTTAATTGGTCTTCCAGCTGTTCGTTATATGCTCAATTTCCTTTTTCCAGCCACTTATTGCTACTTGTCCCAACTTTTCTGGAATTTTTTGGTTTGTATAAAATAAAGTCTTAGGTGGGAGTTATTTTAATTAGTAAGCTGGGAATTTTAGGGGAATAACTGTAGTAAAGTGTAGGGTTATTTATGTCAGTATGATTTGTGTTTTTGTTATTAGATTCAGGGATTTTGCAGAAGGAGGCATATAGTATGTGGGGAAGCAAACCAGCCCCAGTGAAAACTTTGTAGGTTCACCTTTGAGTGGTTGAAGGTTATGGAGGTGTGTGAGAGCATGTGTGAGAGCCTAACTCTGTAAGGGAGAAGCAATGGGATTAATATAGGCTAACCTTGTCTTTTTCATTCCTTTGCTGTAGGTTACCTTGCCTGTTTTGTTTTGCTTAACATTTGTTGAAATAGTCTAGACGGGAGATTACGGTGTTAGCGGTGTTGCATGTTGAGTTAGGTATGGCCTAATCTTCCTTATGTTGAATAGTGAGAAGAGGCACAATCAAGCTACAGCAGTAATGTGATCTGTGAAGGTCAGCTGGTCATCAACCATGACACTCAGGTTTCTTACAACCTTGATGGGAGCCACTGATAGGGACTCTAGCTTGATGCTGATGTTGTGGAGAATAGCTTGCTTGACTGGGAGGGCCAGCAGTTCAGTTTTGGATAAATTCAATTGAAGGTGATGTTCCTTCATCCATGTAGATATGTCAGAGAGACAGTCAGAGATTCGAGTTGCCACTGAAGTGTCACCTGGAGGAAAGGATAAATAGAGCTGTGTGTCATCTGCATAGCAGTGATAGGAGAAGCCGTGTGAATGTATGATTGGGCCTAGAGAGGTGGTGTACAAAGCAAAGAGGAGGGGAACCAGCACTGAGCCTTGGGGCACACCTGTGGTGAGGTGGTGTCATGCTGATGTTTGTCCAAGCCATGACACATGCTTAGCATGAGAGGCCTGCTCTGATAGGGACCATGGCCAAGAAACCAGACACTAAGGTCTCAGGAGTAATCAAAGCATTACCTCCCAGAGCCCAGAGAACTGAAAACCCTGCCCCAGCCACCTGTTGCCAGGTGACTGAACCAAAACCTGGGAAGGTAGGTCCCGTGCAATACGTCACCTCCCAGACAGTTTTGGCTGGAGCTCCAATGCAGCGGATAGCTTCCTTACAGATTCCAGGGCATCCCCTTTGGAATACTTTCAGGAAGATACCAAGCTTCTACTACATTGGAACTCCAATGGATTGTGAACTGATGGTGGACAACAGGTAAATATCTGAAATCAGAGCACTCAACAAAATTGTCAGGCTTCTACCACCAGCACCAGCACCAGCCCCAGCCCTCCCCCACTCATTAAAATGACCCTCAGGTTCCATACATTACGTCATCTCCCTGTCTTGAATGGAGCTTTGATGCTGCTGATTGCTCCTTAGTCTAGTGTTTGTAGTTTTTGAGGTCTGGTGGTCTGGGAGATGAATATATTATTTTGAGCACTGTGGTCCAACTGGACGTGGATATGCACATTACTTCCCAGCATCCATGTGTTTTATTTCATACACTGTCCTCAAGATTCCTTGTACTGTTAATCACCTATCTGCATTTGGGCTCTTTAAAGACAGCTTTGATTTGATCTGTCTGTTCTAAATCAAGGGAACAGTGACAGGGTTGTGTGTAGTGTGTTAGTGTTGGTAGGTGGATTGGCGACTCAAAAGTGTCCGTAGGTGTGTGTGAGTGAATGTGTGTGTGTGTGTGTCTGTGTTGCCCTGTGAAGGACTGGTGCCCCCTCCAGGGTGTATTCCCGCCTTGCGCCCAATGATTCCAGGTAGGCCCTGGACCCACCGCGACCCTGAATTGGATAAGTGGTTACAGATAATGAATGAATGAATGAATGAATGAATGTTTGGTCGTGTTTTATTTTTGAACAGTGCTATATGCTACAGATCTCCTAGGGACCAGCTCCCTCCTCTCATAATGCCTCAAACAAAGTTCCAGAGCTCCCATAACCAACTCTCTCCTCTGTGGACTCTCCTCTCACTGCCCCATGCACTCTGTTGCATTGTCATAAAACGCCCACTAGGCGGCGGCATAGCTACTGGACATATGAACCTTTCTCCATGTTTAAGACTCCGTTTGCTGGAATATTTTGAATACAAGGAAGTTTAAGTTTTCAGTTTAAGTCCCACTAGAACACAATAAATTATTTTCTTGAATTATTTAACTATATTTCTGTTGTTCATTTCTGTGTTTAACAGATGTAAATTCTACAATCATATTCAATAATGGTCTTTTTCAAATGTCAAATTAAATATTTTTGAACATTATTTTGTATGCACGTAGACAAGACATACATTCTCAGATGAAATGCAGGCTTCAATGTAAAAAATACAGATGCTAATTTGGTGGGAGTCATAAGGCGGTGGGGTGTTTCTTTTGATGTGGAAAGTTTCTTTGTAGTTTTTCTGACGCTATGCTTTCTATCCGTTTTCCAACGAAGCGAAGCAATTTGAGCTAAACGCTTCGGATTTCCACAAGACGTTTTTGCGTTGCTTTGCTGCGTTACACGATTGCCTGGATACGTTCAGCTCCTTGAAAATTGATTGGCTGCGCGGCTCCCTCACTGTTAACACGCATTCACAACGATTTATTTTTTCATACGGCGCGTTTCAAACCGCGTTCTGTCGAACTATGCAGTATTTCAAAGTAGCACACAATCGTTAGTGTTACATTTAGTAGTGTAGAACTCCGAGCGTGGACTACTGAGGGATTTACGACAGACCCTCTTCTCGTCTCCAGTCCTGAGTGAACTATATTTTAGTTGTAGCTTCACCACTGGTTCAGCTTAACAAATCAATCTAAAGAAAGCTTTTCCGTTCAGCTTACGTTGCGGATAAAGTCGTAGAAGAATGGACCGCGTCACTCCGGTCAATTTTGTCCAGCACAAACCGAAGATGGCAACAGACTACACGCCTTACATGGAAATGAAGGTGACTGTAACGAATTTGTGTTTTGATGCTTATGTATTTTTAATATGGAAAGCTGAAATGTCCAGATCTCTCTCTTTTGAAATAAGAGTCTGACGTATCGCGTGTAAACGATGTTAAAATTCCAGAATGTGTCTTCACTCTGTCCAAATATGGAGAAAGTTTAGCTCCATGCTGCAGTACTCCTTATTTCTTCAGCATCAATGGACCCTGAAGAGAAGGAGTACTGCAGCATGGACTGAAAGGGAACTAGTTAGGGCAACCAATCAGAACCCAAATGATTTACATATGAGATCTTAAAGTGCCCCTCTGGTAATCGATTAAACCCTTAAGACTTTTCTGCTTTCAGAATAAGGTATTTAGATGGTATTTCCAGTAAAAAAAAGTCCCACTTGAACTCTACATTGTCGCCTTCTTTCATTCCTGCAGCCCAGAAGTGCTGCCCTGCAAGGGACAAGACAAGAGCGGTAACAGTATCCAGGACTGGGGACAACATAGTAGCGGTACAGGATCCTGGACTGAGGACAAGATACGAGTGGAAACAGGAGCCTGGACAGGGGACAAGACAGGAGCAGAAACAGGAGCCTGGACTGGAGCAGAAGCAGGAGTCTGGACTGGGGACAAGACAGGAGCGGTAACAGTATCCAGGACTGGGGACAACATAGTAGCGGTAACAGGATCCTGGACTGAGGACAAGACAGGAGCAGAAACAGGAGCCTGGACTGGAGCGGTAACAGGATCCTGGACTGAGGACAAGATACGAGTGGAAACAGGAGCCTGGACTGGGGACAAGACAGGAGTGGAAACAGGAGCCTGGACTGGGGACAAGACAGGAGTGGAAACAGGAGCCTGGACTGGGGACAAGACAGGGGCGGAAACAGGATCCTGGACTGGGGACAGGAGAAGAAGAGGCACTATGGGCAGAGCTGCTTGTGGATGTGGCACTGTGGAGCTCTGCATCCTCTGGAGCAGCCTGGGGCTCTGGATCCTCAGTAGCAGCCTTGGAGAATTTTTTCCAAAAAGCTTAGTAAAACATTCTACAGTTATTCCAGGGCTCTCTCACAGCAAGATTTCAGCTCATCGTAATGCTTCTCTCCTAAGAAGTGATCCTATGAACATAACTGATAAAATCTGGTGGGGAAGGAAAATTCAAATATTTAAAAAAAAGTTTGCATTGTAATCTTCACAGGTTTTAACTCACTCCCATCAAATCCATTAGGAACTCCCATGAGAAACTGCAAAACAGCAGGTTGATCACCCACAGTTAAAGCAAATATCTTCTCTGCAAACATAAATGCCTTCTCTAAAGAACATTGTGTCTGAGGTATCCTTTTGATGGGTGGACATTCTGTAATAGTGGGTGGTTGGTATGGAGGTGGACACAAATGCAAAGTACCACAGAATTTATTTAAAACAGAAAACCTGATCAAATCAAATGTATTTGTATAGTGCTTTTTACAACTGATGTTGTCACAAAGCAGCATCACAGAATTCATGTAAGTTTTGACATGAAATGTAAAAAATGTGAAAAATCCCCAGGTGAGCAAGCAAAGGGCGACAGTGGCACAGAGAATCTCCCTCAGAGCTGTGGAAGAAAGCTTGGGAGGAACCAAGGTTCACACGGGGAACTATCCTCCTCTGATCAGTCTACTGGTAATAATAGTTAGTCTGTGAGGGGCAGCTCCAAGGCCAGTGGTGGTGGCTGGAGCATGGGCAGCTGGTCTGAAGCGTGGAACAGGAGCTCAACAGTCATTCATCAGTGTCCAGACGGACAGGGGGGCAGTCGTTTACACAGAAAAAGGTAGAGGGATGGAGTTAGTTTTGATCTGTTTGGGTGAATTTAAAGCAGAAAATGTCTCTATTTTATGACCATTATTAATTACATTATACATGTTACCGTTAGGCCCAGTTATAAAAAGCCATGACATTAACTTTCACTGCTATGCAGACGACATGCAATTGTATATTCAGCCAAGCCCGATGACAAACACAGATTAAAGAAAGCAGAGGTGCAAAGGCTGGCTTCAGGGCTATGCCACCTCCAGCCACCAGGGGAGGCAGCAGGTGATCTCTGGACCCAATCAGACTTGATGGTAAACACCTGAGGACAGCCCTTATAGGCAAAGCGACACAGAAACACATTGCTAGATCTTTGTCTCTTTCTGAGTCACAAGAAACAGTAAGTAATTTTGTTAGAGGGTTGAGAGTTCCTACACTCCCACTCATCCTTACACTTCTCAAGCCATTTATGTCTTTACAGTTGTTGTATTAAAAAAAAATTAGTTCTAATTTTCCCTTTCTCTTTGGAAAGCCAGTTTTCCCCTGGTGTCCTTTGTTCTTTTCCCGCCAAAACCCAAGGGCTGGTTTCTATAATCACCTGTCTGTTTCCCACCCATTTTCAGGATTTTACTTAAGGCACTGTATCACCAGTTCTCTCCACTGCAGCCTTAGCGCAGTGGCAAAGAACTGACCTAGTAACACAGCAGCCCTGGTTCTTGCTCTTGGGTCCTGTTAAATTACATTTAATTAAAGTGACCCATTACAAGAGGACTGTTTAAAAGATGTGAAAGGCTGGATGTTGCATAAGTTTCTCCTTCTTAACAGTAATAACAGAATTTCTGGTTCTGGGTCCAAAAGTGGCAAGAAATAAATGATCAGATTTAATATTAAATCTCGCTGACTTTCCAGTTAAACCCGGTTCAGCCGCAAAAAAAACTTGGTGTCATAATTGACCCGGATTTATCATTTGATCAACACATAGGCAGTAATCACTAGGACAGCTTTTTTACATCTTCACAACATCACCAGGATAAGAAATGCCTCATCCCTGCAGGACACAGACACATTAGTACATGCCTTTATTACTTGCTGCAGCCAGGGTCCTCACTAAAACTATAAAATTTGAACATATCAGTCCAGTTATATCATCACTTCATTGGCTGCCTGTGAAATTCTGCATCGATTATAAAATTCTGTTATTAACGTATAAAGCCCTACATGGGCTCGCTCCTGAATTCCTTCAAGATACTATTTCCTAGTTTATGAGCCTCCACATTTACTCAGATCACAGAGTACTGGATTTTTAATAGTTCCCAGAATTCAGAAAACCTCAGCTGGGGGAAGAGCTTTTTCTTATAAAGCCCCCCAAATCTGGAATGATCTTCTAAAACCAACCCCAAGTTGATGATGTTTTTCCATACATTTTCAAATGCAAGGCAAGATGGAAATTGTCCTGTCACTGTTTGGTCTCTATTTTTAAAAAGAAAAAAAAAATTCCTGTGTTCTGCACCAACCATATAATGTGTATCTTTCTGTGCAACAATGGTGGAATTGGTGAACCTCTTACCATATTGGCTTCAGAGAGACACTGACACTCTGAGAAGCTCTTTTTATACCCAATCATGTTGTCAATTGACCTAATTAGTGTTAATTGGTCTTCCAGCTGTTCGTTATATGCTCAATTTCCTTTTTCCAGCCACTTATTGCTACTTGTCCCAACTTTTCTGGAATTTTTTGGTTTGTATAAAATAAAGTCTTAGGTGGGAGTTATTTTAATTAGTAAGCTGGGAATTTTAGGGGAATAACTGTAGTAAAGTGTAGGGTTATTTATGTCAGTATGATTTGTGTTTTTGTTATTAGATTCAGGGATTTTGCAGAAGGAGGCATATAGTATGTGGGGAAGCAAACCAGCCCCAGTGAAAACTTTGTAGGTTCACCTTTGAGTGGTTGAAGGTTATGGAGGTGTGTGAGAGCATGTGTGAGAGCCTAACTCTGTAAGGGAGAAGCAATGGGATTAATATAGGCTAACCTTGTCTTTTTCATTCCTTTGCTGTAGGTTACCTTGCCTGTTTTGTTTTGCTTAACATTTGTTGAAATAGTCTAGACGGGAGATTACGGTGTTAGCGGTGTTGCATGTTGAGTTAGGTATGGCCTAATCTTCCTTATGTTGAATAGTGAGAAGAGGCACAATCAAGCTACAGCAGTAATGTGATCTGTGAAGGTCAGCTGGTCATCAACCATGACACTCAGGTTTCTTACAACCTTGATGGGAGCCACTGATAGGGACTCTAGCTTGATGCTGATGTTGTGGAGAATAGCTTGCTTGACTGGGAGGGCCAGCAGTTCAGTTTTGGATAAATTCAATTGAAGGTGATGTTCCTTCATCCATGTAGATATGTCAGAGAGACAGTCAGAGATTCGAGTTGCCACTGAAGTGTCACCTGGAGGAAAGGATAAATAGAGCTGTGTGTCATCTGCATAGCAGTGATAGGAGAAGCCGTGTAAATGTATGATTGGGCCTAGAGAGGTGGTGTACAAAGCAAAGAGGAGGGGAACCAGCACTGAGCCTTGGGGCACACCTGTGGTGAGGTGGTGTCATGCTGATGTTTGTCCAAGCCATGACACATGCTTAGCATGAGAGGCCTGCTCTGATAGGGACCATGGCCAAGAAACCAGACACTAAGGTCTCAGGAGTAATCAAAGCATTACCTCCCAGAGCCCAGAGAACTGAAAACCCTGCCCCAGCCACCTGTTGCCAGGTGACTGAACCAAAACCTGGGAAGGTAGGTCCCGTGCAATACGTCACCTCCCAGACAGTTTTGGCTGGAGCTCCAATGCAGCGGATAGCTTCCTTACAGATTCCAGGGCATCCCCTTTGGAATACTTTCAGGAAGATACCAAGCTTCTACTACATTGGAACTCCAATGGATTGTGAACTGATGGTGGACAACAGGTAAATATCTGAAATCAGAGCACTCAACAAAATTGTCAGGCTTCTACCACCAGCACCAGCACCAGCCCCAGCCCTCCCCCACTCATTAAAATGACCCTCAGGTTCCATACATTACGTCATCTCCCTGTCTTGAATGGAGCTTTGATGCTGCTGATTGCTCCTTAGTCTAGTGTTTGTAGTTTTTGAGGTCTGGTGGTCTGGGAGATGAATATATTATTTTGAGCACTGTGGTCCAACTGGACGTGGATATGCACATTACTTCCCAGCATCCATGTGTTTTATTTCATACACTGTCCTCAAGATTCCTTGTACTGTTAATCACCTATCTGCATTTGGGCTCTTTAAAGACAGCTTTGATTTGATCTGTCTGTTCTAAATCAAGGGAACAGTGACAGGGTTGTGTGTAGTGTGTTAGTGTTGGTAGGTGGATTGGCGACTCAAAAGTGTCCGTAGGTGTGTGTGAGTGAATGTGTGTGTGTCTGTGTTGCCCTGTGAAGGACTGGTGCCCCCTCCAGGGTGTATTCCCGCCTTGCGCCCAATGATTCCAGGTAGGCCCTGGACCCACCGCGACCCTGAATTGGATAAGTGGTTACAGATAATGAATGAATGAATGAATGAATGAATGTTTGGTCGTGTTTTATTTTTGAACAGTGCTATATGCTACAGACCTCCTAGGGACCAGCTCCCTCCTCTCATAATGCCTCAAACAAAGTTCCAGAGCTCCCATAACCAACTCTCTCCTCTGTGGACTCTCCTCTCACTGCCCCATGCACTCTGTTGCATTGTCATAAAACGCCCACTAGGCGGCGGCATAGCTACTGGACATATGAACCTTTCTCCATGTTTAAGACTCCGTTTGCTGGAATATTTTGAATACAAGGAAGTTTAAGTTTTCAGTTTAAGTCCCACTAGAACACAATAAATTATTTTCTTGAATTATTTAACTATATTTCTGTTGTTCATTTCTGTGTTTAACAGATGTAAATTCTACAATCATATTCAATAATGGTCTTTTTCAAATGTCAAATTAAATATTTTTGAACATTATTTTGTATGCACGTAGACAAGACATACATTCTCAGATGAAATGCAGGCTTCAATGTAAAAAATACAGATGCTAATTTGGTGGGAGTCATAAGGCGGTGGGGTGTTTCTTTTGATGTGGAAAGTTTCTTTGTAGTTTTTCTGACGCTATGCTTTCTGTCCGTTTTCCAACGAAGCGAAGCAATTTGAGCTAAACGCTTCGGATTTCCACAAGACGTTTTTGCGTTGCTTTGCTGCGTTACACGGTTGCCTGGATACGTTCAGCTCCTTGAAAATTGATTGGCTGCGCGGCTCCCTCACTGTTAACACGCATTCACAACGATTTATTTTTTCATACGGCGCGTTTCAAACCGCGTTCTGTCGAACTATGCAGTATTTCAAAGTAGCACACAATCGTTAGTGTTACATTTAGTAGTGTAGAACTCCGAGCGTGGACTACTGAGGGATTTACGACAGACCCTCTTCTCGTCTCCAGTCCTGAGTGAACTATATTTTAGTTGTAGCTTCACCACTGGTTCAGCTTAACAAATCAATCTAAAGAAAGCTTTTCCGTTCAGCTTACGTTGCGGATAAAGTCGTAGAAGAATGGACCGCGTCACTCCGGTCAATTTTGTCCAGCACAAACCGAAGATGGCAACAGACTACACGCCTTACATGGAAATGAAGGTGACTGTAACGAATTTGTGTTTTGATGCTTATGTATTTTTAATATGGAAAGCTGAAATGTCCAGATCTCTCTCTTTTGAAATAAGAGTCTGACGTATCGCGTGTAAACGATGTTAAAATTCCAGAATGTGTCTTCACTCTGTCCAAATATGGAGAAAGTTTAGCTCCATGCTGCAGTACTCCTTATTTCTTCAGCATCAATGGACCCTGAAGAGAAGGAGTACTGCAGCATGGACTGAAAGGGAACAAGTTAGGGCAACCAATCAGAACCCAAATGATTTACATATGAGATCTTAAAGTGCCCCTCTGGTAATCGATTAAACCCTTAAGACTTTTCTGCTTTCAGAATAAGGTATTTAGATGGTATTTCCAGTAAAAAAGTCTCACTTGAACTCTACATTGTCGCCTTCTTTCATTCCTGCAGCCCAGAAGTGCTGCCCTGCAAGTTGACTGGAGTGGTTCATAAGGTTTGTGATCTAAAAAACCCTGGCTGTCTGAATTTGTGTGTTATGTTCATATCTCATGTCTTTTCTCCCTAGTCAAATGTGGACGACACAAATCTTCTCAATAAAAACACTACAAAACCAAAGCAGAGTAAAGGTAAACTACAGCACAAAAGCTATTCTTTTAAAATGAAAGATCAGTTACATGCTCACGTTTTTAAATACTTCCTCTGTGTCTTATGCCTGGCTTTCAGAGGAAGGCCATGGCCTGAGTTTACAGCTGGGGGGAGAGTATGAGCAGAAAAAACAAAAACTTAAAGAACTTCGCCTGGATTACAGACACTATGTGGCAAAGGTGAGAGCTTACATATCCAGAGGAATCTCGTGGTTGGTGGTAATCTAGTAGTTTATATTGGGTTTATCTTCTAGAAAAAAGAGCTGGGAGCTGGGGATCCATACACTCAACCACAAATATGGCCTCCTCCCCTCAGAGAGAGAAGATCTACAAAGGTGAATTTGTATTTGTAATTTATCATCTCATAATGAGGTCTGCTTTTCTGATGAGGGATCTGTGATAGTAGAGGAAAGAACTATCTGAAATTACACTATGATATTCAGTGTACGTCTGAGATACCCTATAGGAGGTTGTCTGGGGCGGCACTTCGGGGAGGGGGGGGGGGGCATTTCAGTTAATTATAACAAATAATTGCACATTATTATGCACATTTTCTGCCCTGTTGGCCAGTCCCATGTCTATCACCTGAACTGGGATTTGCTCACTCTTGTTGACAGTTGGGAGATAAGGTGTCCAGTAGCAACTGTTTGAGTTGACATGGCCTTTGTTTCTGGACTGTATAACATTGTAATTCACTGCTGGTTTAGTGACCTTGGTTGATAACTCATAGATATTTAATGACTATATTTAGGCTTCATATATTATTGAATGGTATGGTGCACATGTATTAGTCTTTTGATCCTGTTTACCCAAAATGGCATTCAGAAGAGAAGAATCACTACAAAAAATATCAATAATATCCCTCATTCTGACAAAGCTTGTGTATTTAATTGTCTTATTAGAGCACTAACTTTTTAAAGTTTCAGTCATGTACAGTAACCTCTATGGCTCTCTTCAACTCCAGCCTCCAGGTAGAGACCCTTTTGGCTCTGCAACTCCCAGCCACACACTGCATTCTCCAGACCCACGAGGACAACGGAACAGCCCTAGCCTAGAGAGGCTGCTCTTCTCCAAGAGGGATGTTGGCACAGTAACAGATCCAGCAGTTAGAAGTGTCCCGAGACCACCTCAGAGGCGCTGGGAGGAGACACTGGAAAGAAAGCTCAAACATTACACATCTGAGGAGGAGCTGAACTCAGAGGAAGAGCAAGAGGAGCTTGAGCTTCTCCAGAAAAAGAGAGTCAGAAACCGCCAGGTACCTGGACACGCTACCAGGAGGGAGAGGAGGATTCAGCACTCTGTTAACAGGTGCATCTCAATACTCTTGAGTTCTGTTGCTCTTAGCCATATTAGAAATAGTCAGTTTTTCTCTTTGTTTAATAGGTAAATCCATAAAATATTCACAATTTTTATTAGTAAGAGGGACACAAGCAAGGATTTGTTGAATATATATAATATATATATATATATATATATATATATATATATATATATATATATATATATTATAGAGAGAGAGAGAGAGAGAGAGAGAGAAGCATGGTGAAGCAATAATGAGATTTGGTTGGTGGCTCTTTTTTTTAAATTGTTACGGAGTATCAGTTTTGTGAAGGTTAATATCACAACAAGAGTTTAAAGTAATGTAGGCAGACACTTTTCGTAGTGTCTATTTATATTTGTAGTTTGTGTCCATCAGATTCCATTTATCATCCCTTCAACATCTCTGCACTTAAACTGATTGCTTTCTAACTCAGAGTCGCCCAGGAGAGGAGAGAAGCAGAGGTATCTTTGGTTAATGAAGAGGAGAACAGACAGACCCCACTGGCAACCATTAAAACCAAGTACTGATCTCTGGCAATTAAAATAATTGGATTTGAGGTGCTTGGGTTTTAAATGAGAAAGAGACAAGTGTGCGTTAAACAGCTGAGGGGGTAGTTTTTCTGACCCTGCACAGGGTTGATCTGTACAGGTAAATTTTCTTTTATTGATTGGGAGCTTTCTTGGGTGGGAGAAGTGATGGGAACGGGACAACGGGACAGGACAGAGCTGCTAGCAAGAAGAACATGGTGGACTTTGCCACAGGACTTATGATTGGTAAGGCTAATGGCTTTAAAACCTCTATTGTCTAAATAATATTTCAGTATGCCAAGGAGAAACGTCGACTGAATGAGCTGAAATGGGAGAAAATAAATTACTCCAAGGCTTTTCAAGACATTTAAAAGGCTCCAGTGCCCCTCTGTGATCACACACACACACATTTCCAAATAAACGAATGTAGTCACAGTCTGTTTTGCTGTGTCTCAGCTGGAAAAGGAAGCACAAGAACATTTAGGCTCAGTCTCACATCCCAGTCCTTATTTGTGTGTACCCACAAATCTGCAAAGTTCTAGTGTCCCAATTTTCATTCAAAGAAGTGCTTGAGTTCCCTCAGTGAACCCAGCACCAACACAGATGCCACTCCTGTCCCACACTTCTCCATTCAAAATAATAAAGCAGCGAATACCGCATTGAGCAACAATTTTCTGTTCTCTGCATCTACCACTTACACTTTATATAAGAGGGAGTTTCTTAATGCGCTACTCATTAAAGCTAAACTTATTTGGAATAATCTTTTAGTGTAGTCTGTCCTTTTCACAGAGACACTCAAACTCTCAATGTTAAGAGGTTACAGCTGAAACTGATATTGCACTAATCTTTAAGGGCTGAATAATCAAATTATGGCAATATACCATTAAAAATAGTGAATTTTCTTCCTGTAAAACACCATGATGTGTCACAAGAACCACACATGACTGATAATAAGCTCAGAATTTGAACACAGGCTGTAGCAACCATTTAATGAGAAAACAGGCTTAGCTCATGGTCAGTACACAGAGTCGACTCCTCGCCACATGGTCAGGAACACAACTATGGGGCTGAGCCTGCTGGCTTGATTTTGATAAGTGTGGGATAATGAATAAAACATGCTAGAGGTATTTCAGGGCATTGTTTGGAGGGTGGAAAGTGGGAAACGTAAAATAGTTTAGGCATAAAGCGATAAAAGTAAGATATAAGAGTTTCCCAAAATGGAGTGAAATGAAGCAGTAAATAAACCATTCAAATAAATAATTTCTGAAAACACCCAACTTTTCACCATCCAATCAAATCTAGATGTATAATCATATCCCGCCCGCATCAGCAGTCCCGCTTCACTCAGATATACTCCACGTTAAAGAAAGATATGTTGCAAAGTGCACTTCAGCTTGTGGCTCCAGGCCCGTGCCAGGGTCTGTCTTTTCTCTACAGTACGATTAAGATTGTCTTAACCGTCAGCAAATATATCACAATGTGGGTGTTATTACAAGTGGAAATACTATGGATTTATTCATATTTAAGAAAAATGCAAAATACCTTGTTTTACATAATTATGCAAATCATTTTCACTGAAAAGATAATGGGTCAAAATGAACTCTCAAAATCTGATATATTTGCCCACTGCAAACCTTTTCCCTAAAGAGCTTTGGTTAGGACTGGCTTTATGCACAACTCTCAGCCTGTGGAGGATCCTTCATCCAGAGGTCCTTGAGATTCCAGTGAGACCAGCATCTTCAAATACCTGTTAGATGCTCAGCAAAGGCTATTTAAAATAGCATTCATTTGGCAGAGAGAAACTTTCCTTAACAAGCCTTTATCCGACCATATTCATCTGTGCTCTGAATCACTGTCTGTGTACGGTCCGATGGTCGTGAAACATCACATCTTTGCAGGCATTTTGCAAGACCATGCAATAAAAACCACAAGAAGGATGTATTTCATTTACGAAATACAAAATATTCTCTTCCGCAGCCCACATGCCAAGCTGCTCGTCTCCTGCTTCAGGAGATTGGTCTTGGACTTTCCTTTGAAACCTGACACACACACACACACACACACACACAGGTTGTGCAGAGTAGCAGACGATCCAGAAACTCTTACAAACACCTTCCATTACACAATGCAAGAGGGTGGATCATATGTCGGCTCTGAACCTTCAGAAATTCTGAACTTTCCTGAAGTGGAATTTCAGTATAGAGTTAGGATGTAAACAATGTCACTTGAGGATACGAAAAGAGGTTCTGAATTTTTCATTGTGGTAGTGATAGGAACCCACCATCTGAGGACTTAATACTTCTGAATTGTTAATGAAGAGCCTCAGATTTTTGAGGCGTTTGTGTTTTCATGATGACACCTAGTTTCCACCATGACTGCAGTCTCTGCAACTGGCCATTTCTCATCACAGAAGTCAGAGTGACTTTATCTGAGAATCTGAAGATGTTTCTGGTCATGTGTATCCACAGGTGTTGTCATACACAGTATAAACATATGGGCATTTTTAACACACAGACACCAAGGACACTAAATAGGCTGAAAATAAATGCTGACCAGCCTTCCACAGGGCGGTTCTCTGCTCATTGTTAGAGTTGAAGGCCTTTGCGAAGCTATGGGACTCCAGCAGACAGTCCAGCAGTTTGAAAAGCTGCTCAGAGGTCAGGTAGCGGTACATTCCCTGGTCCTGCGTCTCCACATGCACATCGGCATCCGGAACATCTCTCTGCATTCAAGACACACACACATTTTATAAATATATACATATATATATTAGGAATGGTCCCTTCTTTGCACTTGATCTAATCTCTGTGTTTTCATACGGCAAGCAGAAGTGTATTTGGCAGCCTATTGTTAACATTTCATTCTTAGTTTTCATGCCTAGTTTTACACTCTGGACCAATAGAGAGTGTTGCCGTATTTTATTTTTGTAAAGAGCGTTTAAAATTCACTTGTGGTGAAATTTGATGTAAATGGTCTTGATGATAATTTGGGTCTTGATCATTTTTAAACCTGGAGTTAAATTAAAGTTTAATAAATATTTATTGTTTAGTGGATTTGGGTCCATTTCATTATATTTGGGATGAAGGGAAAAGTGTAAACTGGATGTTCTGCAGTTCTGTGGCTGGGAAGAAGACAATGTTGCCGATGGTCTGGATGAGCTCCAGCTGCACCACACACTTTATGAGTAATGCTGTAAAGAGCCGCTGCTCCCGGGCTTCTGCAGAAGACACACACACACACAAAAAACACTCTTAGTAAAACCCTCACTATGACTCAGCTGGTCACTTCAGAGCCATGTGACAGTAAACTGATGAGGAATCCAAAGAAGGAGGCATTGTCTACAATGATGTTTCTTCATGTTATGAAGTAATTATGCTGACATCCAGGGGCTTGGATGTATCAGAAATCCTCTACTACATCTTTTCTAAACATGGCTACCTCCATGCTGTGGAGCATAAAGACTTTATCCGATGTGAAACATTTCAAAAAATATTTTCTCTAAAAATACTAGGTTTTACTGGTGAAAGTGGCTCGTTTAAATTGATCAAATAATTACAAAAACATCTTAAGCACGATTTCAAAAAACTGGGAAAAAATGAACTACGAATGTGGCTCCAGTTTTAAGCTGTTAATGAGTCAGGGTCACAATAGCAAAATAACAAAAAGCACACTGCATTAATGCCATGTTTACAGACTTTACAGTGAGTATGTGATTTCTGAATGAAAATCTAGGGTCTGAACTGTAGGGGCGCAGAGCACATTAAATACTGCTGTGGGGTGCTATGACCAGGAGAACAATTTGGAATAATTTAGATTTAAATCAGACAAACTGTAATATCTTATGAACAAATTGTTGTGTATAAGTTAATCACTGATAAATAACAGTAATAATAATAATAATTAGGTCGGGGCAATTTATTGAAAATGAATCGAAATTGACATTCAGAACTTCTAATCGACATAATCTTGTCTCTATACTTTATATCAATAATTTTTAACTGTTTTTTAAAATTATTATTCAGTGTATGTTCATGTACTGTCCCTTCAGAACCAAGCGACCAAGACGTAGTGAATCTGCCCCTATGTGCCACATGGAAGCAACCTAAATGCCGAAGCTGACAATTGAGCAGCGTCTGTGTTTTGGGCGTGCTGTGTTTTGACTAAAACAAAGTCAAAAAGTAAAATGTAATGAATATTATTGGAGCACTTTTACAGCACATGCCTCGTCACTAAACGATAAGGGTCAAAAATACAAATACAATATAATTGTTCATTAATCTTAATCATGGTAAAATGTACCAGTAATTGTGATCTTGATATGCACTAATATCGTCCAGCACTAATAATATATATCCATCCATTATCTGTAACCGCTTATCCAATTCAGGGTCATAGTGGGTCCAGAGCCTACTTGGAATCATTGGGCGCAAGGCAGGAATACGCCCTGGAGGGGGCGCCAGTCCTTCACAGGGCAACACACACACATTCACTCACACCTACGGACACTTTTGAGTCGCCAATCCACCTGCAACGTGTGTTTTTGGACTGTGGGAGGAAACCGGAGCACCCGGAGGAAACCCACGCGGACACGGGGAGAACACACCACACTCCTCACAGACAGTCACCCGGAGCGGGAATCGAACCCACAACCTCCAGGTCCTTGGAGCTGTGTGACTGCGACACTACCTGCTGCGCCACCGTGCCGCAATGTTTATCTTTATTTTATTTTTATTTTTTTTCCACCATTAATGCAGTTCCCTGTCTTTTAGGGATGCAGAAGACCCAGAACAATTTGAAGAGTGCTATTTGAAGGGCTCAAGGTATCTTATAGCCATATTTTATTTGTTCTGTTATGATTTGGGGTGTCACGGTGGAGCAGCAGGTAGTGTCTCTGTCACAGCTCCAGGGTCCTGGAGCTTGTGGGTTCGAGTCCTGCTCCAAGTGACTGTCTGTGAGGAGTGTGGTGTGTTCTCCCTGTGTCTGCATGGGTTTCCTCCAGGTGACTGTCTGTGAGGAGTGTGGTGTGTTCTCCCTGTGTCTGCATGGGTTTCCTCCAGGTGACTGTCTGTGAGGTGTGTGGTGTGTTCTCCCTGTGTCTGCATGGGTTTCCTCCGGGTGACTGTCTGTGAGGAGTGTGGTGTGTTCTCCCTGTGTCTGCATGGGTTTCCTCCAGGTGACTGTCTGTGAGCAATGTGGTGTGTTCTCCCTGTGTCTGTGTGGGTTTCCTCCGGGTGACTGTCTGTGAGCAATGTGGTGTGTTCTCCCTGTGTCTGTGTGGGTTTCCTCCGGGTGACTGTCTGTGAGGAGTGTGGCGTGTTCTCCCTGTGTCTGCATGGGTTTCCTCCGGGTGCTCCGGTTTCCTCCCACAGTCCAAAAACATACATTGGTAGGTGGATTGGAGGCTCAGAAGTGTGGTGTAGGTAGGTGTGAGTGTGTGACTGAATGTGTGTGCTGCCCTGTGAGGGTCTGGCACCCCCTCCGGGGTATATTCCTACCTTGTGCCCAATGATTCCAGGTGGGCTCTAGACCCACCGTGACCCTGAACTGGATAAGCTGTATAATGAATGAATGTTATGATTTGTTTTTCCAAGCCATTCTTTGAGAAAATGATCCTTGTTTGTGCGCTGTGCTTGGAATAAAGGTGATCTGCCCCATTGTTTTAATTTCTTTTATTTTTTAATTCTATTCCCAGAAATGTCTATCCTGCCATGGTAATCAATTGGTTAATCTGACTTTTTATTTTCTTTGATCAGTGTGCACTGATCACATCCCAGAAGAGGTTGAAAACACTAGGAAGAGGACAAGAACACTGGTCTAAACAGGAGGTGATGGCTGTGATGAAACCTCTCAAGCCTCACATAACGAAAGGAAAACTGGCCACAATGGCAGAATGTCAGCGGTGCAAGGATGCTGAGGATCCTGTGTTGAAGGACCGAAGTGCACAAAATATAAGAGACTTTGTTAGAAATAGAGGGATCACATTTTAAAAGGAAAATTCAATTTAATGAAGAATTGCTTCAAGGACATGGGCTTGATTTTTGTTGACTTAGTTCTTTAACAATCTGAGAAAAGTGTGATGTTACACCTGCAGCATGTTAATTAAAGATGTGTTTAATTATTTGTTTGTTGTTATAACTGGAGCTGCAGTTAACGCTAACACAAGCGAGATGCTCATGTCCAGTTTGTTGTTTACAGGGACCTGTTCTGCTTAATCACATGTGTCTTTGGAATGCACCTGTTATGTTTGTGTTTGTGTGTGATCAAGTACCAGTAAACCACCTCTGTCCTTATAATACAGTGAAATGCCCTTTTTTGTGTATTGTTAAATCAGTGTCCTGGTAAAGTAGGCATGACCTCACAAACCTCTTGCCATAGGCAGGAGATTTTCAGGATGTCCCCATATACAAGCATGTTGTCAGGTGGACATAGTAAGAGCTTACATTTGTGTAGAAACAAATTAAGGTGATATTTGTGTTCTGTAAAAAGAGAGAATTTTTTGGTGTTTCCAGCAGTGCTGTAGGGCAAAGGGAAAGGTGGGTGCCACTAAACCACATTTTAACTGGTTTGGCAAGGGATGTCCTCATAAGACTTAGACCTGTGTGTGTGTGTGCAGCCTATAATCTCAGTTCAAAGTTTAATCATTCTCCTGCTCCTTAGTAATATTTTTCAACAAAAATTGAGTAGTTTGAAAATGGCGAGTGAGAAGAATACATCACTGAATTCAGGAGTGTTTGAATTTTGAATTAAACGTTAAACAAAGGTGTACAAAGAAGTTTGAAAGCATTTAATACTTTCCTTAGCTCTTGAAAATGATTTTATGTCTTGTTTTTCAAAGAAAAACTGAAATACCTTATGAAAAACTAAAGAAATGGAGTGAGAGCTGTTTCCTGCTTCACTCAGATGTTCACAACTAAGCCATTTTCTATTCTTTGTCTCACAGCTAAATGGTAAACACTGATCCTGGGTCTGTGTGTGCTCAGTTTGGAGAGTATGGCTGTTGTGATTTCTTCAAACCACCAGATGTCACTGTTTTAAGCCTTTAACTCTTCTGGCCAATCAGGATGAAGCTTCAAAACAGCCTCCACCTGTCTGGGACTTGAGTGAATACTAATTGGAGTCAGCTGTGTTGTCTGGGTTCGGTTCAGTTCAGCAGATTTCCCAGCAGTCTTGTTGCTTTCTGAAAATAGGACTTAATTTTGTTGTTATTTTGGCTGTTGTCTTTAGATGAGGCTGAATTTGGGTTCTCTTGTGTAAATGCGTTTTAGAGATTTCTGTTTTATTCATCGCTTGATTGATTTACAATTTTGACACAATGAATGCTGTAAACAAGGGTTGTATGTAGATTGTAAAGTTCATTAGCTCTTTATGAATTGTTTTTAGTTTCATTGGAGATTTGTAGTTTTCTGTTATGATGAAATGTGCTGTTTTTGTTCAGTTTTATTCTGTGGAATCTGTTGGGTTCTGTTTGGAGACTTCCAGGTCTTTGTTGTTTGAAAGGGCTTTTATTTTACCCCAGGTCCATTCAGTAAGGGGCAATAACTGAATCCGTCTGAAGTTAAAAAAGAGACTTTCCATTCAATCCACTCACATCTGAGAGGGCTTGGTTCCAGTCTATGGCCAGTGGGATCCTCTTGAAGAGATTTTGAGCAAGGTCTGTGAGGTAGGTCAGAATCTTTTTTTGCTCTCTTGTGTGTTTGTCACCTCTCATATGAAGAGCCATGGTCCTGGTTTATGGAGGCCACCTGTTTGTTTGGGGCAGGATTAGGAGCTAGATGGTTGCAAGTCTTGGTTCAGGTCTGTGGAGCTAATGGGATTGTTATGGGCATGGATGTTTCTCTCGTATCTCTGTCCTGTCCTGTCCATATGTTCTAGGATCCAGTCCTGGGTTCCTGACTGACTGCATGCCGGATGCCGGAATCTGTGTCCATGGTTTGGCTTCAACCATCAGCTATAAAAGAGAGAGTTTAGTCACACCCGGGAGGAATGGTTCCTCACTCAATTGTTTATCTTTTTTGCTGTTGAAACTCGCTTCGTGTTTGAATTGTTAATTGTTGAATGTTTTTCTGAGTGTTGCCTGTCTGTCATTGTTTACATTTGTAACTAGTACCAGTTGTAGGGAGTGGCTGCCGTTTTGTTTTGGGAACTGGGGTTTGTCTCTGTTTATACACAGCAAGGGAGTAAGGTTAGCACATTGTCTTTCACAGGTTAGTTAGTGTACCTAAAAGTAGTTAGTGTGGGGTTTGTTTGTTGTTTTGGCCTGGGTCACTCCTGAAGTCACTTTCTGGTCACTAAACTGTATCAATCACATCAATACATTTCACAAAACTGTCCTAAGTTGTAGTTTTTTTTGCACTCATCACACTCCGTTATTTCATTTTTTTGTGTTGCGGTCTGCCCTAGACCAGGTCGTAACAGGATCTTTCTAGAATATTGAATTCTATTCCAGGAGACCCTGTTTCTCTGTTGTAAAAGAGGGCCAGTTTGGTCCCATTCCCACACACACACACAAAATCCAATGTTATTGGATTCTGAAGGGCTTTGTTCTGGTCTATGGCAACACTGGTATCTGTCTCAAAGATTGATTCCAACCTGTTGAACCAGCTAAACCCAGTTTTGGAGTTCAGATGCTCTCTGGTGTAAAAAAAAAAAAAAAAAAAGCCCAATTCCACCTCAAACCCTGTCCCATTTTTTTTCTCTCTCTCTCACACAGGTTTACAGTGTTTATCAGGACACCCTGTAACCATGGTTTTTGAGGACACACCTTTCCTGACATCCTTTTTGTGAAAGTGTATATTTTGTGGTTCTGTTGTATTCATATTATTTAATATGATATTTATACTATTTGTTTTAAGAAAACGAACAGCCTTTTAAATTGTCAAATGGTGTAACCACAAAAAATGACAAATATCTAATATTTCACACCTAGAGTTCATGCAATTGCTTGTAAAATTAGCCATTTATTTTATAATATCCCATAAGAATGTTTTATTATATTTTTTCTAAATTTAGATTTTATGGGATTTTGTGAGACCATGTGCCATTAACATCTTCTTTTACGTGTATTCTTTGACCATGGTAAAAATGGTTTAAACACCCATTATTCCAGTGTAGTAGAGTATTAAATCATAATCCATATTAACTTTTTTGTACAATATTAGTATTTTAGACAAGATACTGGTTACACCAACTGACCACAAACCTTCTACAGCAAAAGAACAAGAATAACTTGTGTTCGATTCTGATTTCAGTTCAGTTCTCATACAATTTCAGTTCGTAAAATGACAGCCATTGTTTTCAAAGAGAGTGAGTGAATGAAGGAGAGAGAGATTGTTAGTGAGAGAGTATCAGACATTGTTTTTTCATTTCTTTCATCACTAAACTGTTTTGATTAAACTTTTAAAAACTGACAACCATCAGTGTGAGTTCCTGTCATCTGATGAGATGTGAACCAATTGTTTCACATTAACATAATAATATAGAGGAAACAGCGTGTCAGAAACTTATATCTTGAATTATTAAAGGGGTTGAGGATGCCTGTGGTACCTCTACATTTGGCTGCACATAGTCATGATCATGAGGGTTAACTATGGGTTACTGGACAATATGCTGGTCATCTTCGGAAGTGTTAATCAATAGAGGAGTAAGGTTTAAAACATCAGTACCATTTTATTCTCTATATACTGTCTTTGATACTGCTTCCAACTTTCCCTCATCTTTTGTTGTATGTGCACCTTTCCCAATATATATGTACAAAGTACATAATTATTTCCTGAAATAATTATGTATATATTATGTATATATATTGGGTTATGGAGAAACTACTTGGTTTAATGGCACATACATTGGTTTTAAACTGTTGGTTTGTATATATTGGTTTGTTGGTATATATATTGGACTCTCAGTACATACATTGGTTTGTGTGCATGTGTATATCGGTTTGTGGGCATGTATCGGTTTGTGGGCATGTATCGGTTTGTGGGCTTGTATCGGTTTGTGGGCATGCATATATCGGTTTGTGGGCATGCATATATCGGTTTGTGGGCATGCATAAATCGGTTGGTGTGTATCGGTTTGTGGGTTTGTATCGGTTTGTGGGCATGTATCGGTTTGTGGGCTTGTATCGGTTTGTGGGCATGTATCGGTTGGTGTGTATCGGTTTGTGGGCATGCATATATCGGTTTGTGGGCATGTATCGGTTGGTGTGTATCGGTTTGTGGGCATGCATATATCGGTTTGTGGGCATGTATCGGTTGGTGTGTATCGGTTTGTGGGCATGTATCGGTTGGTGTGTATCGGTTTGTGGGCATGCATATATCGGTTTGTGGGCATATATCGGTTTGTGGGCGCATATACTGGTTTGTTTATATCGGTTTGTGGGCATATATATATTGGATTCTGCGCTGCATGGTAGAAATTTGCCGTTCAGTGCTGTTCAGCGAGTAGCCTGTTTTGATTGTGCTGCGCGGTTTTAATGAACCTCAGTTTGGACAAACTTCTGACATATTCCAAATAAAACCGAGTGGCCCGGTGACTGAGCTCCGCGATTATAAATACTAAATAAAGGTCATAATAAAGATAATAAAGCTCAGACTAGCCGATTGGATTATGGTCTACAACAATGTGTTTTCTACGACGCTGAACTTAGCTCGTAGATCGCAGATTCGCAGATCCAGATGTTCTTTTCGAGTTGCGCGCGATCCCTGAGCGTTCTGTTCAGCTGCGCGCGCGATCCCTGAGCGTTCTGTTCAGCTGCGCGCGCGATCCCTGAGCGTTCTGTTCAGCTGCGCGCGCGATCCCTGAGCGTTCTGTTCAGCTGCGCGCGCGATCCCTGAGCGTTCTGTTCAGCTGCGCGCGCGATCCCTGAGCGTTCTGTTCAGCTGCGCGCGCGATCCCTGAGCGTTCTGTTCAGCTGCGCGCGCGATCCCTGAGCGTTCTGTTCAGCTGCGCGCGCGATCCCTGAGCGTTCTGTTCAGCTGCGCGCGCGAACCCTGAGCGTTCTGTTCAGCTGCGCCCGCGCGATCCCTGAGCGTTCTGTTCAGCTGCGCCCGCGCGATCCCTGAGCGTTCTGTTCAGCGGCACGCGCGATCCCTGAGCGTTCTGTTCAGCGGCACGCGCGATCCCTGAGCGTTCTGTTCAGCGGCACGCGCGATCCCTGAGCGTTCTGTTCAGCGGCACGCGCGATCCCTGAGCGTTCTGTTCAGCGGCACGCGCGATCCCTGAACGTTCTGTTCAGCTGCGAGCGATCTCTGAACGTTCTGTTCAGCCCCGTGCGCAATCTCTGAGTGTTCTGTTCAGCCCCGTGCGCAATCTCTGAGTGTTCTGTTCAGCCCCGTGCGCAATCTCTGAGTGTTCTGTTCAGCTGCGTGCGATCTCTGAGTGTTCTCTTCAGCTGCGCGCAATCTAAGTGTTCTGTTCAACCACGGACGCGATCTCTGAGTGTTCTATTCAACCGTGCGCGCGATCTCTGAGTGTTCTGTTCAGCCGCGCGCGCGATCTCAGTGTTCTGTTCAGCTGCGCGCGCGATCTCTGGGTGTTCTGTTCAGCTGCGCGCGCGATCTCTGAGTGTTCTGTTCAGCTGCGAGCGATCTCTGAGTGTTCTGCTCAGCTGCGCGTGCGATCTCTGAGTGTTCTGCTCAGCTGCGCGTGCGATCTCTGAGTGTTCTGCTCAGCTGCGCGTGCGATCTCTGAGTTTTCTGTTCAGCCCCGTGCGCAATCTCTGAGTGTTCTGTTCAGCCCCGTGCGCAATCTCTGAGTGTTCTGTTCAGCTGCGTGCGATCTAAGTGTTCTGTTCAGCCACGGACGCGATCTCTGAGTGTTCTATTCAACCGTGCGCGCGATCTCTGAGTGTTCTGTTCAGCCGCGCGCGCGATCTCAGTGTTCTGTTCAGCTGCGCGCGCGATCTCTGGGTGTTCTGTTCAGCTGCGCGCGCGATCTCTGAGTGTTCTGTTCAGCTGCGAGCGATCTCTGAGTGTTCTGCTCAGCTGCGCGTGCGATCTCTGAGTGTTCTGCTCAGCTGCGCGTGCGATCTCTGAGTGTTCTGCTCAGCTGCGCGTGCGATCTCTGAGTTTTCTGTTCAGCCGCGTGCGCGATCTCTGAGTGTTCTGTTCAGCTGCGAGCGATCTCTGAGTTTTCTGTTCAGCTGCGCGCGATCTCTGAGTGTTCTGTTCAGCCGGGGGCGCGATCTCTGAGTGTTCTGCTCAGCTGCGCGTGCGATCTCTGAGTGTTCTGTTCAGCTGTGCGGGATCTCTGAGTGTTTTGTTCAGCCGCGGGCGCGATCTCTGAGTGTTCTGTTCCACTGCGAGCGATCTCTGTGTGTTCTGTTCAACTGCGTGTGCGATGTCTGAGTGTTCTGTTCAGCTGCGTGCGATCTCTGAGTGTTCTGTTCAGCTGCGTGCGATCTCTGAGTGTTCTGTTCAGCTGCGAGCGATCTCTGAGTGTTCTGCTCAGCTGCGCGTGCGATCTCTGAGTGTTCTGTTCAGCTGCGTGCGATCTCTGAGTGTTCTGTTCAGCTGCGTGCGATCTCTGAGTGTTCTGTTCAACTGCGAGCGATCTCTGAGTGTTCTGTTCAGCTGGGCGGGCGATCTCTGAGCGTTCTGTTCAGCGGCACGCGCGATCTCTGAGCGTTCTGTTCAGCGGCATGCGCTATCTGAGTGTTCTGTTCAGCTGCGAGCGAGATCTCTGAGTGTTCTGTTCAGCTGCGAGCGAGATCTCTGAGTGTTCTGTTCAGCTGCGAGCGAGATCTCTGAGTGTTCTGTTCAGCTGCGTGCGATCTCTGAGTGTTCTGCTCAGCTGCGCGCGAGATCTCTGAGTGTTCTTTTCAGCTGCACGCGCGATCTCTGAGTGTTCTGTTCAGCGGCATGCGCTATCTGAGTGTTCTGTTCAGCTGCGTGCGATCTCTGAGTGTTCTGCTCAGCTGCGCGCGAGATCTCTGAGTGTTCTTTTCAGCTGCGAGCGATGTCTGAGTGTTCTGTTCAGCTGCGAGCGAGATCTCTGAGTGTTCTGTTCAGCTGCGAGCGAGATCTCTGAGTGTTCTGTTCAGCTGCGTGCGATCTCTGAGTGTTCTGTTCAGCTGCGCGCGCGATCTCTGGGTGTTCTGTTCAGCTGCGAGCGATGTCTGAGTGTTTTGTTCAGCTGCGTGCGATCTCTGAGTGTTCTGTTCAGCTGCGCACGCGATCTCTGAGTGTTCTGTTCAGCCGGGGGCGCGATCTCTGAGTGTTTTGTTCAGCCGGGGGCGCGATCTCTGAGTGTTTTGTTCAGCCGCTGGCGCGATCTCTGAGAGTTCTGCTCAGCTGCGCGTGCGATCTCTGAGTGTTCTGTTCAGCTGCGTGCGATCTCTGAGTGTTCTGTTCAACTGCGAGCGATCTCTGAGTGTTCTGTTCAGCTGCGCGGGCGATCTCTGAGTGTTCTGTTCAGCTGCGCGGGCGATCTCTGAGTGTTCTGTTCAGCTGCGCGGGCGATCTCTGAGTGTTCTGTTCAGCTGCGCGCGCGATCTCTGAGTGTTCTGTTCAGCTGCGCGCGCGATCTCTGAGTGTTCTGTTCAGCTGCGAGCGATCTCTGGGTGTTCTGTTCAGCCGCGTGCGCGATCTCTGAGTGTTCTGTTCAGCTGCGAGCGATCTCTGAGTTTTCTGTTCAGCTGCGCGCGATCTCTGAGTGTTCTGTTCAGCTGCGCGCGATCTCTGAGTGTTCTGTTCAGCCGGGGGCGCGATCTCTGAGTGTTCTGCTCAGCTGCGCGTGCGATCTCTGAGTGTTCTGTTCAGCTGTGCGGGATCTCTGAGTGTTTTGTTCAGCCGCGGGCGCGATCTCTGAGTGTTCTGTTCCATTGCGAGCGATCTCTGTGTGTTCTGTTCAGCTGCGTGTGCGATGTCTGAGTGTTCTGTTCAGCTGCGTGCGATCTCTGAGTGTTCTGTTCAGCTGCGAGCGATCTCTGAGTGTTCTGCTCAGCTGCGCGAGCGATCTCTGAGTGTTCTGCTCAGCTGCGCGTGCGATCTCTGAGTGTTCTGTTCAGCTGTGTGCGATCTCTGAGTGTTCTGTTCAACTGCGAGCGATCTCTGAGTGTTCTGTTCAGCTGCGCGGGCGATCTCTGAGCGTTCTGTTCAGCGGCACGCGCGATCTCTGAGTGTTCTGTTCAGCGGCATGCGCTATCTGAGTGTTCTGTTCAGCTGCGTGTGATCTCTGAGCGTTCTTTTCAGCTGCGCACGATCTCTGATAGTTCTTTTCAGCTGCACGCGCGATCTCTGAGTGTTCTGTTCAGCGGCATGCGCTATCTGAGTGTTCTGTTCAGCTGCGAGCGATCTCTGAGTGTTCTGCTCAGCTGCGAGCGATGTCTGAGTGTTCTGTTCAGCTGCGAGCGAGATCTCTGAGTGTTCTGTTCAGCTGCGAGCGAGATCTCTGAGTGTTCTGTTCAGCTGCGTGCGATCTCTGAGTGTTCTGTTCAGCTGCGAGCGATCTCTGA
Source organism: Hoplias malabaricus (assembly GCF_029633855.1). Lineage (NCBI taxonomy): Eukaryota > Metazoa > Chordata > Actinopteri > Characiformes > Erythrinidae > Hoplias > Hoplias malabaricus. The sequence continues at coordinate 50,566 of NW_027101122.1, read as the reverse complement.
GTGTTCTGCTCAGCTGCGCGTGCGATCTCTGAGTGTTCTGCTCAGCTGCGCGTGCGATCTCTGAGTTTTCTGTTCAGCCGCGTGCGCGATCTCTGAGTGTTCTGTTCAGCTGCAAGCGATCTCTGAGTTTTCTGTTCAGCTGCGCGCGATCTCTGAGTGTTCTGTTCAGCCGGGGGCGCGATCTCTGAGTGTTCTGCTCAGCTGCGCGTGCGATCTCTGAGTGTTCTGTTCAGCTGTGCGGGATCTCTGAGTGTTTTGTTCAGCCGCGGGCGCGATCTCTGAGTGTTCTGTTCCACTGCGAGCGATCTCTGTGTGTTCTGTTCAGCTGCGTGTGCGATGTCTGAGTGTTCTGTTCAGCTGCGTGCGATCTCTGAGTGTTCTGTTCAGCTGCGAGCGATCTCTGAGTGTTCTGCTCAGCTGCGCGTGCGATCTCTGAGTGTTCTGTTCAGCTGCGTGCGATCTCTGAGTGTTCTGTTCAACTGCGAGCGATCTCTGAGTGTTCTGTTCAGCTGCGCGGGCGATCTCTGAGCGTTCTGTTCAGCGGCACGCGCGATCTCTGAGTGTTCTGTTCAGCGGCATGCGCTATCTGAGTGTTCTGTTCAGCTGCGTGCGATCTCTGAGTGTTCTGTTCAGCTGCGTGTGATCTCTGAGCGTTCTTTTCAGCTGCGCACGATCTCTGATAGTTCTTTTCAGCTGCACGCGCGATCTCTGAGTGTTCTGTTCAGCGGCATGCGCTATCTGAGTGTTCTGTTCAGCTGCGAGCGATCTCTGAGTGTTCTGTTCAGCTGCGAGCGAGATCTCTGAGTGTTCTGTTCAGCTGCGAGCGAGATCTCTGAGTGTTCTGTTCAGCTGCGAGCGAGATCTCTGAGTGTTCTGTTCAGCTGCGTGCGATCTCTGAGTGTTCTGTTCAGCTGCGTGCGATCTCTGAGTGTTCTGCTCAGCTGCGCGCGAGATCTCTGAGTGTTCTTTTCAGCTGCACGCGCGATCTCTGAGTGTTCTTTTCAGCGGCATGCGCTATCTGAGTGTTCTGTTCAGCTGCGTGCGATCTCTGAGTTTTCTGTTCAGCTGCGTGCGATGTCTGAGTGTTCTGTTCAGCTGCGAGCGAGATCTCTGAGTGTTCTGTTCAGCTGCGAGCGAGATCTCTGAGTGTTCTGTTCAGCTGCGTGCGATCTCTGAGTGTTCTGTTCAGCTGCGCGCGCGATCTCTGGGTGTTCTGTTCAGCTGCGAGCGATGTCTGAGTGTTTTGTTCAGCTGCGTGCGATCTCTGAGTGTTCTGTTCAGCTGCGCACGCGATCTCTGAGTGTTCTGTTCAGCCGGGGGCGCGATCTCTGAGTGTTTTGTTCAGCCGGGGGCGCGATCTCTGAGTGTTTTGTTCAGCCGCTGGCGCGATCTCTGAGTGTTCTGCTCAGCTGCGCGTGCGATCTCTGAGTGTTCTGTTCAGCTGCGTGCGATCTCTGAGTGTTCTGTTCAACTGCGAGCGATCTCTGAGTGTTCTGTTCAGCTGCGCGGGCGATCTCTGAGTGTTCTGTTCAGCTGCGCGGGCGATCTCTGAGTGTTCTGTTCAGCTGCGCGGGCGATCTCTGAGTGTTCTGTTCAGCTGCGCGCGCGATCTCTGAGTGTTTTGTTCAGCTGCTGGCGCGATCTCTGAGTATTCTGTTCAGCTGCGCGCGCGATCTCTGAGTGTTCTGTTCAGCCGCGTGCGCGATCTCTGAGTGTTCTGTTCAGCTGCGAGCGATCTCTGAGTTTTCTGTTCAGCTGCGCGCGATCTCTGAGTGTTCTGTTCAGCCGGGGGCGCGATCTCTGAGTGTTCTGCTCAGCTGCGCGTGTGATCTCTGAGTGTTCTGTTCAGCTGTGCGGGATCTCTGAGTGTTTTGTTCAGCCGCGGGCGCGATCTCTGAGTGTTCTGTTCCACTGCGAGCGATCTCTGTGTGTTCTGTTCAGCTGCGTGTGCGATGTCTGAGTGTTCTGTTCAGCTGCGTGCGATCTCTGAGTGTTCTGTTCAGCTGCGAGCGATCTCTGAGTGTTCTGCTCAGCTGCGCGTGCGATCTCTGAGTGTTCTGTTCAGCTGCGTGCGATCTCTGAGTGTTCTGTTCAACTGCGAGCGATCTCTGAGTGTTCTGTTCAGCTGCGCGGGCGATCTCTGAGTGTTCTGTTCAGCGGCACGCGCGATCTCTGAGTGTTCTGTTCAGCGGCATGCGCTATCTGAGTGTTCTGTTCAGCTGCGTGCGATCTCTGAGTGTTCTGTTCAGCTGCGTGTGATCTCTGAGCGTTCTTTTCAGCTGCGCACGATCTCTGATAGTTCTTTTCAGCTGCACGCGCGATCTCTGAGTGTTCTGTTCAGCGGCATGCGCTATCTGAGTGTTCTGTTCAGCTGCGAGCGATCTCTGAGTGTTCTGCTCAGCTGCGAGCGATGTCTGAGTGTTCTGTTCAGCTGCGAGCGAGATCTCTGAGTGTTCTGTTCAGCTGCGAGCGAGATCTCTGAGTGTTCTGTTCAGCTGCGTGCGATCTCTGAGTTTTCTGTTCAGCTGCGTGCGATCTCTGAGTGTTCTGCTCAGCTGCGCGCGAGATCTCTGAGTGTTCTGTTCAGCTGCGAGCGAGATCTCTGAGTGTTCTGTTCAGCTGCGAGCGAGATCTCTGAGTGTTCTGTTCAGCTGCGTGCGATCTCTGAGTGTTCTGTTCAGCTGCGCGCGCGATCTCTGGGTGTTCTGTTCAGCTGCGCGCGCGATCTCTGGGTGTTCTGTTCAGCTGCGAGCGATGTCTGAGTGTTTTGTTCAGCTGCGTGCGATCTCTGAGTGTTCTGTTCAGCTGCGCACGCGATCTCTGAGTGTTCTGTTCAGCCGGGGGCGCGATCTCTGAGTGTTTTGTTCAGCCGGGGGCGCGATCTCTGAGTGTTTTGTTCAGCTGCGGATGGTCTCTGAGTGTTCTGTTCAGTTGCGCGCGATCTCTGAGTGTTCTATTCAGCTGCGGACGATCTCTGAGTGTTCTATTCAGCTGCGGACGATCTCTGAGTGTTCTGTTCAGCCGGGGGCGCGATCTCTGAGTGTTTTGTTCAGCCGGGGGCGCGATCTCTGAGTGTTCTGTTCAGCTGCGCGCGATCTCTGAGTGTTCTATTCAGCTGCGGACGATCTCTGAGTGTTCTATTCAGCTGCAGACGATCTCTGAGTGTTCTCTTCAGCTGCGCGCGATCTGAGTGTTCTGTTCAGCCACGGGCGCGATCTCTGAGTGTTCTATTCAGCCGCGCACACGATCTCTGAGTGTTCTGTTCTGCTGCGCGTGCGATCTCTGAGTGTTCTGTTCAGCTGCGCGCGATCTCTGAGTGTTCTATTCAGCTGCGGACGATCTCTGAGTGTTCTATTCAGCTGCGGACGATCTCTGAGTGTTCTATTCAGCTGCGGACGATCTCTGAGTGTTCTCTTCAGCTGCGCGCGATCTGAGTGTTCTGTTCAGCCACGGGCGCGATCTCTGAGTGTTCTATTCAGCCGCGCGCACGATCTCTGAGTGTTCTGTTCTACAGCTCGCGCGATCTCTGAGTGTTCTGTTCAGCTGCGCGCGATCTCTGTGTGTTCTGTTCTACAGCTCGCGCGATCTCTGAGTGTTCTGTTCACCTGCGTGCGATCTCTGAGAGTTCTGTTCACCTGCGTGCGATCTCTGAGTGTTCTGTTCACCTGCGCGTGCGATCTCTGAGTGTTCTGTTCACCTGCGCGCGATCTCTGAGTGTTCTGTTCAGCTGCGCGCGCGATCTCTGAGTGTTCTGTTCACCTGCGTGCGATCTCTGAGTGTTCTGTTCAGCTGCGCGTGCGATCTCTGAGTGTTCTGTTCACCTGCGCGTGCGATCTCTGAGTGTTCTGTTCACCTGCACGCGATCTCTGAGTGTTCTGTTCAGCTGCGCGCGCGATCTCTGAGTGTTCTGTTCACCTGCGTGCGATCTCTGAATGTTCTGTTCACCTGCGCATGCGATCTCTGAGTGTTCTGTTCACCTGCGTGCAATCTCTGAGAGTTCTGTTCACCTGCGTGCGATCTCTGAGTGTTCTGTTCACCTCCGTGCGATCTCTGAGTGTTCTGTTCACCTGCGTGCGATCTCTGAGTGTTCTGTTCAGCTGCGCGCGCGATCTCTGAGTGTTCTGTTCACCTGCGTGCGATCTCTGAATGTTCTGTTCACCTGCGCGTGCGATCTCTGAGTGTTCTGTTCACCTGCGTGCGATCTCTGAGTGTTCTGTTCACCTGCGTGCGATCTCTAAGAGTTCTGTTCAACTGCGTGCGATCTCTGAGTGTTCTGTTCACCTGCGCGTGCGATCTCTGAGTGTTCTGTTCACCTGCGCGCGATCTCTGAGTGTTTTATTCAGCTGCGCGCGATCTCTGAGTGTTCTGTTCAGCCGCGGGCGCGATCTCTGAGTGTTTTATTCAGCTGCGCGCGATCTCTGAGTGTTCTGTTCAGCCGCGGGCGCGATCTCTGAGTGTTTTGTTCAGCTGCGCGCGCAATCTCTGAGTGTTCTGGTCTGCTGCGCGCGATCTCTGAGTGTTCTGTTCAGCTGCGAGCGATCTCTGAGTGTTCTGTTTAGCCGCGGGCGCGATCTCTGTGTGTTCTGTTCAGCTGCGCGCGGGATCCCTGAGTGTTCTGTTCAGCCGGGGGCGCGATCTCTGAGTGTTCTGTTCAGCTGCGAGCGATCTCTGAGTGTTCTGTTCAGCTGCGTGCGCGATCTCTGAGTGTTCTGTTCAGCTGCGCGCGATCTCTGAGTGTTCTGTTCAGCTGCGGACGATCTCTGAGTGTTCTATTCAGCTGCGGACGATCTCTGAGTGTTCTGGTCTGCTGCGCGTGCGCAATCTCTGAGTGTTCTATTCAGCCACGCGCGATCTCTGAGTGTTCTGTTCAGCCGCGTGCGATCTCTGAGTGTTCTGTTCAGCTGCGCACGCGATCTCTGAGTGTTCTGTTCTGCTGCGCGTGCGGTCTCTGGGTGTTCTGTTCAGCCGCGTGCGCAATCTCTGAGTGTTCTATTCAGCCACGCGCGATCTCTGAGTGTTCTGTTCAGCCGCGTGCGATCTCTGAGTGTTCTGTTCAGCTGCGCGCACGATCTCTGAGTGTTCTGTTCAGCTGCGCGCGATCTCTGAGTGTTCTATTCAGCTGCGGACGATCTCTGAGTGTTCTCTTCAGCTGCGCGCGATCTGAGTGTTCTGTTCAGCCACGGGCGCGATCTCTGAGTGTTCTATTCAGCCGCGCGCACGATCTCTGAGTGTTCTGTTCTACAGCTCGCGCGATCTCTGAGTGTTCTGTTCAGCTGCGCGCGATCTCTGTGTGTTCTGTTCTACAGCTCGCGCGATCTCTGAGTGTTCTGTTCACCTGCGTGCGATCTCTGAGAGTTCTGTTCACCTGCGTGCGATCTCTGAGTGTTCTGTTCACCTGCGCGTGCGATCTCTGAGTGTTCTGTTCACCTGCGCGCGATCTCTGAGTGTTCTGTTCAGCTGCGCGTGATCTCTGAGTGTTCTGTTCAGCTGCGCGCGCGATCTCTGAGTGTTCTGTTCACCTGCGTGCGATCTCTGAGTGTTCTGTTCACCTGCGTGCAATCTCTGAGAGTTCTGTTCACCTGCGTGCGATCTCTGAGTGTTCTGTTCACCTGCGCGTGCGATCTCTGAATGTTCTGTTCACCTGCGTGCGATCTCTAAGAGTTCTGTTCACCTGCGTGCGATCTCTGAGTGTTCTGTTCACCTGCGCGTGCGATCTCTGAGTGTTCTGTTCACCTGCGCGTGATCTCTGAGTGTTCTGTTCAGCTGCGCGCGATCTCTGAGTGTTCTGTTCAGCTGCGCGCGATCTCTGAGTGTTCTGTTCAGCTGCGCGCGCGATCTCTGAGTGTTCTGTTCACCTGCGCGTGCGATCTCTGAGTGTTCTGTTCACCTGCGCGCGATCTCTGAGTGTTCTGTTCAGCCGCGGGCGCGATCTCTGAGTGTTTTGTTCAGCTGCGCGCGCAATCTCTGAGTGTTCTGGTCTGCTGCGCGCGATCTCTGAGTGTTCTGTTCAGCTGCGAGCGATCTCTGAGTGTTCTGTTTAGCCGCGGGCGCGATCTCTGAGTGTTCTGTTCAGCTGCGCACGATCCCTGAGTGTTCTGTTCAGCCGCGGGCGCGATGTCTGAGTGTTCTGTTCAGCTGCGCGTGCGATCTCTGAGTGTTCTGTTCAGCTGCGAGCGATCTGAGTGTTCTGTTCAGCTGCGTGCATGATCTCTGAGTGTTCTGTTCAGCTGCGCACGATCCCTGAGTGTTCTGTTCAGCCGCGGGCGCGATCTCTGAGTGTTCTGTTCAGCTGCGTGCATGATCTCTGAGTGTTCTGTTCAGCTGCGCACGATCTCTGAGTGTTCTGTTCTGCTGCGCGTGCGGTCTCTGGGTGTTCTGTTCAGCCGCGTGCGCAATCTCTGAGTGTTCTATTCAGCCACGCGCGATCTCTGAGTGTTCTGTTCAGCCGCGTGCGATCTCTGAGTGTTCTGTTCAGCTGCGCGCACGATCTCTGAGTGTTCTGTTCAGCTGCGCGCGATCTCTGAGTGTTCTATTCAGCTGCGGACGATCTCTGAGTGTTCTCTTCAGCTGCGCGCGATCTGAGTGTTCTGTTCAGCCACGGGCGCGATCTCTGAGTGTTCTATTCAGCCGCGCGCACGATCTCTGAGTGTTCTGTTCTACAGCTCGCGCGATCTCTGAGTGTTCTGTTCAGCTGCGCGCGATCTCTGTGTGTTCTGTTCTACAGCTCGCGCGATCTCTGAGTGTTCTGTTCACCTGCGTGCGATCTCTGAGAGTTCTGTTCACCTGCGTGCGATCTCTGAGTGTTCTGTTCACCTGCGCGTGCGATCTCTGAGTGTTCTGTTCACCTGCGCGCGATCTCTGAGTGTTCTGTTCAGCTGCGCGTGATCTCTGAGTGTTCTGTTCAGCTGCGCGCGCGATCTCTGAGTGTTCTGTTCACCTGCGTGCGATCTCGGAGTGTTCTGTTCACCTGCGTGCAATCTCTGAGAGTTCTGTTCACCTGCGTGCGATCTCTGAGTGTTCTGTTCACCTGCGCGTGCGATCTCTGAGTGTTCTGTTCACCTGCGTGCGATCTCTAAGAGTTCTGTTCACCTGCGTGCGATCTCTGAGTGTTCTGTTCACCTGCGCGTGCGATCTCTGAGTGTTCTGTTCACCTGCGCGTGATCTCTGAGTGTTCTGTTCAGCTGCGCGCGATCTCTGAGTGTTCTGTTCAGCTGCGCGCGATCTCTGAGTGTTCTGTTCAGCTGCGCGCGCGATCTCTGAGTGTTCTGTTCACCTGCGCGTGCGATCTCTGAGTGTTCTGTTCACCTGCGCGCGATCTCTGAGTGTTCTGTTCAGCCGCGGGCGCGATCTCTGAGTGTTTTGTTCAGCTGCGCGCGCAATCTCTGAGTGTTCTGGTCTGCTGCGCGCGATCTCTGAGTGTTCTGTTCAGCTGCGAGCGATCTCTGAGTGTTCTGTTTAGCCGCGGGCGCGATCTCTGAGTGTTCTGTTCAGCTGCGCACGATCCCTGAGTGTTCTGTTCAGCCGCGGGCGCGATGTCTGAGTGTTCTGTTCAGCTGCGCGTGCGATCTCTGAGTGTTCTGTTCAGCTGCGAGCGATCTGAGTGTTCTGTTCAGCTGCGTGCATGATCTCTGAGTGTTCTGTTCAGCTGCGCACGATCCCTGAGTGTTCTGTTCAGCCGCGGGCGCGATCTCTGAGTGTTCTGTTCAGCTGCGTGCATGATCTCTGAGTGTTCTGTTCAGCTGCGCACGATCTCTGAGTGTTCTGTTCAGCTGCACGCGCGATCTCTGAGTGTTCTGTTCTGCTGCGCGTGCGATCTCTGTGTGTTCTGTTCTGCTGCGCGTGCGATCTCTGTGTGTTCTGTTCAGCTGCGCGCGCGATGTCTGAGTGTTCTGTTCTGCTGCGCATGCGATCTCTGTGTGTTCTGTTCAGCTGCGCGTGCGATCTCTGAGTGTTCTGTTCAGCCGCGGGCGCGATCTCTGAGTGTTCTGTTCAGCCCCGTGCGCAATCTCTGTGTGTTCTGTTCTGCTGCGCGTGCGATCTCTGTGTGTTCTGTTCAGCTGCGCGCGCGATCTCTGAGTGTTCTGTTCAGCTGCGCGTGCGATCTCTGAGTGTTCTGTTCAGCTGCGCACGATCTCTGAGTGTTCTGTTCTGCTGCGCGCGATCTCTGAGTGTTCTGTTCAGCTTCGCGCACGATCTCTGAGTGTTCGGTTCAGCTGCGCACGTGATCACTGAGTGTTCTGTTCAGCTGCGCACGTGATCTCTGAGTGTTCTGTTCAGCTGCGTGCGATCTCTGAGGGTTCTGTTCTGCTGCGTGTGCAATGTCTATGTGTTCTGTTCTGCTGCGTGTGCGATGTCTGAGTGTTCTGTTCTGCTGCGTGTGCAATGTCTGAGTGTTCTGTTCTGCTGCGTGTGCGATGTCTGAGTGTTCTGTTCAGCCGCGTGTGCGATCTCTGGGTGTTCTGTTCAGCTGCGTGCGATCTCTGGGTGTTCTGTTCAGCTGCGTGCGATCTCTGGGTGTTCTGTTCAGCTGCGTGTGATGTCTGAGCGGTCTGTTCAGCTGCGTGTGCGATCTCTGAGTGTTCTGTTCAGCTGCGTGCGATCTCTGAGCGGTCTGTTCAGCTGCATGCGACGTCTGAGCGTTCTGTTCAGCTGCGTGCGACCTCTGAGCGTTCTGTTCAGGTGCGTTTGATCTGAGTGTTCTGTTCAGCTGCAAGCCCAATCTCTGAGTGTTCTTTTCAGCTGCACGCGCGATCTCTGAGTGTTTTTTTCGAGCTGCGTGTGCGATCTCTGAGTGTTCTTTTCGTGCTGCTCGCGGCATCTGAGTGTTATTTTCGAGCTGCGCGCGCCATCTCTGAGTGTTCTGTTCAGCTGCGCGCGCCATCTCTGAGTTTTCTGTTCAGCTGCGCGCGCAATCTCTGAGTGTTCTGTTCAGCTGCGCACGCGATCTCTGAGTGTTCTGTCAGCAGGAGCTGTAGCCGAGATGTTACTGTGCTGTACCCTTTTTTCCCGTCACAGTAATACCGGATGTATGTCACAGCGGCTACTGTGCCGGTACACCCAGCAGCACAGCGGCTACTGCCTGTACACACAGCAGAACAGCGGCTACTGTGCCGGTACACCCACCAGAACAGCGGCTACTCTGCCGGTACACACAGCAGAACAGCGGCTACTGTGCCGGTACACCCACCAGAACAGCGGCTACTGTGCCGGTACACAAAGCCGAACAGCGGGTAATTAAATTAAATGTTGGATGTGTTTGTGTGTTAAAGTGTTGTGATTTTTATTGTACATGGCGTGACCAATTACCACGAACATCATCCATGGTCCAAATTATCCAATGTTCAACACTTTATATTCCTGTAGTCATGAAAAGTGCATTTTCTATAAAAAAAATCTACTAGGTAACATTTTTCTATTTTAATTGTTTTAATTACATTTTAGAATACACAGATAATATTATGACCACAATATTTCTGTCCATTCTCTCAACTTCACTGACCATACAGCAGCCCTTTGTTCTACAGTTACAGACTGCAGTCCATATGATGCTTTGGAAACTTTTTTGACCCCTTTCATCCTTCAATGGGCAGATCCCTACCAGGTGTTGTTGCAATAGTACAGAGCCTGTAGTAGCAACGTCACAGTGTTTTTGAAGGTGCAATTTAAGAAAAAATCCCTAATGTTGCTTTAATTTAATTACCATTAATGGTATTTTTCCTCCTTATCCATATCAATCCTCCACATATATAGTGATTTAAATGTTGCATGAGGCGGGTTGTGTATTTTCTTTTGAATGTTTCCCACACGGAGTTTACTGTGCACCACCTTTCCAAATCAGAGACGCCACTCGTGATCATGTAAGGTAAGTTAGGCCGTGTCCACATGTACTGTTAGGCAATGTTATTTTTACTTTTTGTTTCAGTAATTAGCTATACTGACTATGTTTATCGGGAAAACAGGCAAAAGTACAGAATTTGCGTCAGTGACAGAACTCAAAGAAAAAGCAAACGATTCACAATGTCCATACTGCACGAAGACGACGGCATGCTCAGATCGACATCTCTCTTCCAAACATTTGAAATTTGCCATATATTACACACATAATAATGAAGGTAAGCATTTGCTATTGTATACTTTGCTATGAGAGTTCAGAGATAATCACCACAAATGTAAATAAAAGGTTTTGTATCGTTGTGTAAATCTCATTAGCTATTGTGTTATTACATTAAGGTTACATTTAAGTTTGTGTTGTCCTTTATGGATGAACTAAACACTCCATACACGCATTTTTACGTGTCAGCAGCATGTCAACTTTCAGGTATATTCAGTATAACTATTTTATTATTAATTATTAAATATGAATTATCGCATTGATAAATATAAGACCATAGCTCTACTATTGTATCAATGAATCATTATTTAATGATAGAACAAGCATTATTTTCAGATTTTATAAAAATTCTAAACGAATGCTAGTTAATGCTAGTTCTTGTTTCATGTATTATACTTAATGATTAATTGTTACATTACCTAACCATTTAGTATGGCTTATTAAGTATTGTAAATTAATGTACCCTTATTGTAAATTGTTCATGAGATTTTTAGTAACACAAAAAATAATAAAATTTGTTATAAGTAATCTACAGAGTTCAACTGTCCACATTATATGGAGGGTTAAATTATATAGGATAACGCTGGGGTTCCAAAACAAACTTTGTAATGTTACACGGAAAATCAGTGCTACCTTGATGAATAACAGTGACGTACACAAAACCAGAGGCAGTAGGGGGAAAATGTTCAAAACATATCACCTAAGAAGATTCATAGCACATATGTAAATTTATTTGATGTTCAGACATTCATCAAACATATGTGTTGAGTAAAAAAAGAACACTGTTCGCTTTATATGGATGGTTAAAGTGTATATCTGATGTTAACCTGAGAATTTACTGAACATGAAACAGGTATAATACAGTTATAGACATGATTCTGACACCATTCTGTACCTGGAGTTTAACTGGATTAGTTTTTGAATAAGGCAAGTGTTAGGATTAGAGCCAGGTGTGTGGTAGGGTCACAAATATGTTTTGGGTTCAGGTTAAGTTTAAGGTAAGGTAGGGGTTTGCTTTATAGAAGTACCATATTTATAAAATATTTCATATAACATATTTACAATAAATTTACTTAATATGTCAGGATATTTATTTCAGTGTATTCAATGTATTGCTTTTGTCAATCCTGCTACCTCACTGATATGTTTTAACGTGGTACTAATCTGTGAAGAGTTTATCATTCATAACAACCACTCAAAATCAGAGGTTATTGTACTGTTAGATATGCAAGTCAATGTTCATATTTGTAAAAGACTATGAGACCCTTTAGGTATCAAGCTTTGCACACTCACTAACACTGAATATTTTACACTCTCATAAACATTATGAAACCTCTTATACACTACCAAAACTGTTACACTGATATATGTATGTATACACTGAGTCAGTTTGATATTGGGCGTAAGAGGATTCATAGTGTGAGTAAGTGTTTTGGTGTATAATATGTTCGATAATGTTTGTGATTGTATATAATACTCAGTGTGAGACAGTGTGTTAGTGAGTGTAAGAGGATAGGATAATGTATGTGAGACTGAAATTTGAATATTGGCCTAAAGGGCCTCTCATATTATATTCTGACATATGACTTCCTTTCAGAGAAATTTACAATACCATGCTTGTGTGCAGAGGTGAAGGATTCCATAAGAAGCCATTGGCATTGCCCCTGGTGTGGGAAAATTATTCTTAAACATGTAAATTTTCAAGTTCATTTAAATTCTTATGATAAGATTTCCTTATAAAACACATTTTTCATTGCTGACCTAAAAATGATTTAATAATTAATTATTACATTACGTACCACCAACTAAACCTTTCATACAAATTGCAGCCTGTTCAACTAAAAAGGCAGAAGAAGCAGGTAAGTTTTCTTTTCTACATGTTAAAACATATGTTTAAGTACTGCGCTTGCAAATCAAGAAAAATGTTGGTCTTAAATACTAATGTTGGCAGAAGAAATGTAAGATAGCAAGTCATACACTAAATGTTAAAGCTACTACAGTTTAAGAAATCAGTTTAACACTGATTCCTTGTAATAAATGGCCACATGTTAAGTTTTATAGAGGCTTTACCTTATGTCAGAATGTATAATATGTAATCTATGATGTATAAACTTCCAAAATTATTTTTGAAGAATGTCGGCTTTATTATTTAAGGGTTTTGTAGAGAACAAAAAGTTTTGAATGCAGTATTTGAAATTACTTTGTAAGTTCAACATTAGTTCACAATTATAAATTCATTTTATAGGCCTTGTTGATTCTGTGTTTTCATAGTAAGAAGTAATCCTGTTTCATTAAAACACTTGAGCAGTTAGCTCTGATTTAGATCTAAAAGATTACCACAGATGTCATCATCATAATCATCATCATATTCTTCTTTGCTGCTTAATCCATTTCAGGGTGTCTATGAGCACAGATGTGATTGGGTTTAATATTTTTGAATGTTTTAGGAAATAAAATATTAACTTTTGTGAGAAAAACTCAAGATTGCCAAAACAAATTTGTAAGAAGAAAATCTGCACATAGCACATATGTAATTTTTTGATGTTCAGACATTCATCAAACATAAATATTTGTTGAGTAAAATCCCTATACATTACTTTTAGTTATGAAGCAGTTTGGAATCATTTTATCTAATATTTTTGATAAATTGATAATACAGTCCTGAAACATATGAACACTACATAAATGTTGCTAAAATAACTAAAATAATAATAATAATAATAATAACAACAATAATAATGTTATGGAAAGATTACATTTAATAGATTAAATATTTTACATCCTTGATAAAACAAGCCTTTTGTGAAAATGTGTTAATATGAAATGATTATAAACAAATTACTCTTACTGTGAGTACATTTACTCAGCTTTTTAATCTGTTTAGTCATTCTAAAAACGAATGTTTTTTTTTTTTTAAATTCATTAATTATATTACTTTTTGCTTTAAGTTGTTCATGGGAAACTGACATAACCAGACAAGTCCTAAGTCAGCTGGTGTGGAATGATCCTGAAGTCTTTGAGCTTCGTTGACAAAAAAAAACATATCATTTTAAGTGTGACATTATGCGTAAAAAGTCACTTACAAAAAGTTTCAGACAATTAGTCCCAAGAAAGTTTTGAAACCTGCTGTGAACATAACACCCTTCAAGTATATGGGATTATTCCACCAATGCCTTTTAAGCATATGACTATGACTTTTTTAAACACGGCAGTGGCAGAACAACTTAACCGAGAACTGGCCTCAAGTCTGTATTTTCTTTGTAATATGAAAGACAGGCATTTTATGTTTTCCTTAAGACTGATATTTCACCTGCATAACCAGAAATTCAAAGAAGACATGATGAGAATTTCATTGGACCAATTGGAAGTAGATAGCGGAAGTGGAAGACTTGGTATTTCTGAAAAAGGTTTGTACATTTTATTTGCTTTTTCATAATTTGAATCAGTAAAAGTTAAAGAAATAGTTTTAATTATAATTGGCAGCAAGTGCAGTCTAGAAAGAGGGGGTAAATGAAGGCATGGAAATGATAGAGTTGCCCCAAGAAGAAGAGAACAAAAAGAGCTGCCAGCACTTTTCAGTTGGTCTTTTTCAAATAGACCAATAAAAGAGGTAAGTTAATTTTTTTGTTATATTAATAAAGTACGTTGTACAATACGTGCTTTTAGAAATGTTGTAATGTCTATAATGTTTAGGAAAAATTAGCAGTCCTTTTTGCTGAACAAAGGAGGAGCATCTAACCTTAATAAGGATTGGAAACTGCACCGTCAACCTTCATGATCTAAAGTGTTTGTGCCCCCCTGAAATAATGAATACCAAGAAGCAGTAATTAGGAAAAATCAGAATGCCTTGGCTGACGGATAACGTGAGTATTAATATCACAAGTGCTCTCTATACTTAACAGAAATCAACTCAAAAAATATTAATTGAGCTTGCTTTTCTCACAGGTAGTAGACACCAGACTTTCTCAGCTGGTTGAAGGAGCACAGAATATACATTTTTCTAACTTATATATTATTGTTGTGATTATGAATTTCTGCAGAATAAACAATTGAGGACCAGGACAAGGAATTGTTATGGTATATATTTTTTTCATTCCACCTTACAAATAAAGCATAAACTTTTGTTTCTGGATCTTGTTTGTTGGATATTATTTGGTACTGCTTTTTAACTACTTAGTATCACTGAGTAGGCTACACAGTGGAAATATGGGTAGCCTCATTGTTCTTAAGCTTTAATATTAACTAAAGATTTATAAATCCCTGCTGTCAACAAACATTAAATGTACTCATTTAAATGTGAAGTTTGTTTATTCTAATGTTTACTCAAAAGGATTGTCTTCAGAAATTATTTCAGAAGCTTGGTTTTGGACAAATTCATATGCTGCATCCACAACTAAGAGTTTTACTTTTATTATAATGGTCTTTATTCCCAGTAAGGCATTTCAGAACGTTTGGGACTTGAGCTCTTGGAATCAGTCAGATTCAGATAACTGTGGGGTATTTGTTTGCGCGGTAGGCACCTATCACGGATTGTTACATCATATGTACTATGTGAATATGCCACTCCAAATGTTTCCTTATGTTAAAATAGATGGCTGAATTGGAAGTGAGGAATATCAAAGCTGCAAATGAAACTGTTTCAGAAACAACTGCTTCACCTGCATGAATATTATGCAGCTTCATTAGCAGCAGAAGCTATTCTGCCTGTAAGTTGATGATTAGTTTATTTATATAACCAGCATCTTCAATTAAAATTCCATGCTCTGCCACCCAGTAATAATTTTTTAATCATTTTTTTATTACAGACACTTGCAACAGGTGACACAGTTTGCTTGGCTGGCAAAATGTATGCATGCACGTACCAGAGTATGTCTGGACAGAAAGGAGAGAGGTACATTCTACATACTCCTTAACACTTTATTTTAATTCAGATGTTTAGGTCAAATTTGTGTTTTGACTAATTTAATTTAATTGTGAACTTATTTAGATCCCTGTATCCAGATGTTTCTAAATTTACCTGGGTACAGTGTGACGTATGTGAAAACTGGCTTCATACAGACTGTGCAGGTGTACAGCAAGAAAACCTTCAGGATACAAGTTTTAAATGTGGATGTGACATACCTTCGCCTTACCCATATACAAAGTATGTGACCAATCTATGTTGTATTTTACAAATGACAAATTCTACAAACCAATTATACTGGCCAAAGCAGCCATTTAGTGAATTTACATATGTTTACTTCCAGTCTCCTCTCAGTCCTGAAAGAGAAGGGTTTGAGAGTCTTGATCAGTGATGAAGAAATCCAGGTAATTCTTCTTTGTTTTCTAATAAATATAATTTATTTTTCTTTTTTTTTTTATTTACTGCTGTGCCTTTGATGTACAGTTCTGTTGAGTTATGCTTGAGGAATATCTGAGTGCATAAAGAATTGCTCTGAGTGCAGGAGCAAAAATAAAATCATACCCAGTGTTCCTTTAATTCAGTTATTCCAAAATATGTTTTAAAAAGAAATATATTATGATAAGGTGCACTATATATGTGGATGTCCACTTTTAATTAGCAAATTCACCAAATATTAACATTCACAGGTGTTCAGTTGTGTGCAGACAGCTTGTAAAATCTCCATAGAAGAGTGGATAGGATAGATTCAAGAAATAAATGCATATCAGAATTGTTCTTTTGCTAATCATACAATTATATTTTCAATAGGAGTTACATAGACAACTATTCAGTGGCAAAAAGAAGTCAGGGCAAATGTTCCTGTGGAGCCATCCCAACAAATGTATGAAGCTTCGGACCATACTTAGACCTAGACTATCTAAATTTAGTACAGAACGGGTGAGACATATTAGGTTTTCTTACTTTTGCAAAATAAATCTTGTACAATTTAAAGTACTGTTTGTACATATTTATGTGTATATTTTTTCCAGATTGATGAGATGTATAAAATAATCCACACTGCTTTAGGCATGGACAAGAAGGACCTTGGAAGTGTTGACATTATTCTAGATGTTATGCTGCCAGAGGTAGGGAATTCAATAATGCTATAGTATGAATCATTACAATAGAATTGGTACCTTAACAACAATTGGATAAAATACTGCTAAATGTTATTATTAACGACTATTAATTTTATATTTACTACCACTGCAGGTGACTCTTAAAATATTGAACAAGCATGAAGGCTTCTATCGATACCAAAGAGAGGTGTCTCTTGCTACTCCAGGTGTCATTATTTGAATAAGAATGACAAAGGCTGCTTGATACATAAGCTTTATTGTAAAAGGTTATTCAAGTTTTATTTGTTACTTTTTGTTATATGTATATTGAGAGAAAATCCCAGTTTCGTGAGTTCTCATATCTAAGCTTTGGGATGAGATAGGCTGAAAATAATCACACCCCTGTGTAAGTCAGGGAATCCTTAATCAACAACGTTAGTTTGGAGGAGATCTGAGTTGGTCAAAAATTTTGTCTAAAAAACACAAAGGGTATTAGTATTTTTTTTAGTTAAAATCATGACCTCTTCAGATCTTTTTCAAACCCACACAGTGTGTCAGGGAGGTTCTGGCGAAGACAGTGGTGTGGTTATTTTCGCTCTACCACATCCCAAAGCTGAGATATGGGGATCTCTTCTAGTCCATAAAATGTATAACTGCATATATCAAGATGGCATTCCTATTTCCAGTGAAGCTAGGTAAACACATGAGTAGAGGGGTGCAATCAGAAAAGCCTCCTCAATCCAATATGTCCTACATTGAATTTGTATTTGGTCAGGGGGTCTCAGTTCTAATAAATTAAAGAAGATATAAAATGTGAGACTTAGGGATGTCAGAAGAAGCCTCATCATTGCAATATATTCAACACCAATAAACCTATTGAGAGAAAATCGAAGTTACATCAGTTCTCATATCTCAGCTTTGGGATGAGATAGGCTGAAAATAATCACACCCCTGTGTAAGTTAGGGCCTCCTTAATCAACAACTTGAGTTTGGAGGAAATCTGACTCTGTGAAAAATTTAGTCTAAATAAACACAAAGGAGTTTTTTTTAGACAAAATTTTTGACCGTCTCAGATTTTTTCCAAACTCATGATGTTGATTGAGCAGGTCCTGACTTACACAGGGGTGTGATTATTTTCAGCCTATCTCATCCCAAAGCTGAGATATGAGGACTAACGTAACTAGGATTTTCGCTCAGTATGTTTATTGGTGTTGAATATATTAGAATTAAATTTATGAGCTTGTTATACGTCCAATAAAGCAAAATACAGATGCAATGTAGGATATATTGGACTGACTAGGCTTTTCTGATCGCACCCTTCTACTCATGTGTTTACCTAGCTTCAATGGAAGTAGGAATCCCATCATGAAATTAATTTGCAGTTATACATTTTATGCAGCAAAACATGTCCCTATATCTCAGCTTTGGGATGTGGTAGGGCAACAATTACCACACCACTGTCTTCGTCAGGACCTCCCTGACACACGGTGTGGGTTTGAAGAAGATCTGAGGAGGTCACATTTTTCACCCAAAAAAACACTACCCCTTTGTGTTTTTTTAGACAAAATTTTTGACCGTCTCAGATTTCTTCCAAACTCACAATGTTGATTGAGCAGGTCCTGACTTACACAGGGGTGTGATTATTTTCAACCTATCTCATCCCAAAGCTGAGATATGAGGACTAACGTAACTGGGATTTTCTCTCAATAGGTTTATTGGTGTTGAATATTTTGGAATTAAATTTATGAACTTGTTATACGTCCAATAAAGCAAAATACAGATGCAATGTAGGTTATATTGGACTGACTAGGCTTTTCTGATCGCACCCTTCTACTCATGTGTTTACCTAGCTTCACTGGAAGTAAGAATCCCATCATGAAATTTAAAGTTATACATTTTATGCAGCACAACATGTCCCTAAATCTCAGCTTTGGGATGTGGTAGGGCAAAAATCACCACACCACTGTCTTCGTCAGGACCTCCCTGACACACGGTGTGGGTTTGAAGAAGATCTGAGGAGGTCACATTTTTCACCTAAAAAAAAAAACTAAGGGGTACCCCATTGTGGTTTTTTAGACTAAATTTTTGACCGTCTCAGACTTCTTCCAAACTCACGATGTTGATTGAGCAGGTCCTGACTTACACAGGGGTGTGATTATTTTTAGCCTATCTCATCCCAAAGCTGAGATATGAGGACTAACGTAACTGGGATTTTCTCTCAATAGGTTTGTTGGTGTTGAATATTTTGGAATTAAATTGATGAGCTTGTTATACGTCCAATAAAGCAAAATACAGATGCAGTGTAGGTTATATTAGATTGACTAGGCTTTTCTGATCACACCCTTCTACTCATGTGTTTACCTAGCTTCACTGAAAGTAAGAATCCCATCATGAAATTTATAGTTATACATTTTATGCAGCACAACATGATCCTATATCTCAGCTTTGGGATGTGGTAGGGCAACAATTACCACACCACTGTCTTCGTCAGGACCTCCCTGACACACGGTGTGGGTTTGAAGAAGATCTTAAGAGGTCACATTTTTCACCCAAAAAAAAACCACTAAGGGGTACCCCTTTGTGTTTTTTTAGACTAAATTTTTGACCGTCTCAGATTTCTTCCAAACTCACAATGTTGATTGAGCAGGTCCTGACTTACACAGGGGTGTGATTATTTTTTAGCCTATCTCATCCCAAAGCTGAGATATGAGGACTAACCTAACTGGGATTTTCTCTCAATAGGTTTATTGGTGTTGAATATATTGGAATTAAATTAATAAGCTTGTTATACGTCCAATAAAGCAAAATACAGATGCAATGTAGGATATATTGGACTGACTAGGCTTTTCTGATCGCACCCTTCTACTCATGTGTTTACCTAGCTTCACTGGAAGTAAGAATCCCATCATGAAATTTACAGTTATACATTTTATGCAGCACAACATGTGCCTATATCTCAGCTTTGGGATGTGGTAGGGCAACAATTACCACACCACTGTCTTCGTCAGGACCTCCTAGACACACGGTGTGGGTTTGAAGAAGATCTGAGGAGGTCACATTTTTCACCCAAAAAAACACTAAGGGGTACCCCATTGTGGTTTTTTAGACTAAATTTTTGACCGTCTCAGACTTCTTCCAAACTCACGATGTTGATTGAGCAGGTCCTGACTAACACAGGGGTGTGATTATTTTCAGCCTATCTCATCCCAAAGCTGAGATATGAGGACTAACGTAACTGGGATTTTCTCTCAAAAGGTTTATTGGTGTTGAATATATTGGAAATAAATTTATGAGCTTGTTATACGTCCAATAAAGCAAAATACAGATGCAATGTAGGATATATTGGACAGACTAGGCTTTTCTGATCGCACCCTTCTACTCGTATGTTTACCTAGCTTCACTGCGAGTAGGAATCCCATCATGAAATTTACAGTTATACATTTTATGCAGCACAACATGTGCCTATATCTCAGCTTTGGGATGTGGTAGAGCAACAATTACCACACCACTGTCATCGTCAGGACCTCCCTGACACACGGTGTGGGTTTGAAGAAGATTTGAGGAGGTCACATTTTTCACCTAAAAAAAAAAAACACTAAGGGGTACCCCTTTGTGTTTTTTTTAGACTAACTTTTTAACCGTCTCAGATTTCTTCCAAACTCACAATGTTGATTGAGCAGGTCCTGACTTACACAGGGGTGTGATTATTTTTTAGCCTATCTCATCCCAAAGCTGACATATGAGGACTAACGTAACTGGGATTTTCTCTCAATAGGTTTATTGGTGTTGAATATATTGGAATTAAATTTATAAGCTTGTTATACGTCCAATAAAGCAAATTACAGATGCAATGTAGGATATATTGGACGGACTAGGCTTTTCTGATCGCACCCTTCTACTCATGTGTTTACCTAGCTTCACTGGAAGTAAGAAACCCATCATGAAATTTACAGTTATACATTTTATGCAGCACAACATGTCCCTATATCTCAGCTTTGGGATGTGGTAGAGCAACAATTACCACACCACTGTAATCGTCAGGACCTCCCTGACACACGGTGTGGGTTTGAAGAAGATTTGAGGAGGTCACATTTTTCACCTAAAAAAAAAAAACACTAAGGGGTACCCCTTTGTGTTTTTTTTAGACTAACTTTTTAACCGTCTCAGATTTCTTCCAAACTCACGATGTTGATTGAGCAGGTCCTGACTTACACAGGGGTGTGATTATTTTCAGCCTATCTCATCCCAAAGCTGAGATATGAGGACTAACGTAACTGGGATTTTCTCTCAAAAGGTTTATTGGTGTTGAATATATTGGAATTAAATTTATGAGCTTGTTATACGTCCAATAAAGCAAAATACAGATGCAATGTAGGTTATATTGTACTGACTAGGCTTTTCTGATCGCACCCTTCTACTCATGTATTTACCTAGCTTCACTGGAAGTAGGAATCCCATCATGAAATTTACAGTTATACATTTTATGCAGCACAACATGTCCCTATATCTCAGCTTTGGGATGTGGTAGGGCAACAATTACCACACCACTGTCTTCGTCAGGACCTCCCAGACACACGGTGTGGGTTTGAAGAAGATCTGAGGAGGTCACATTTTTCACCCAAAAAAACACTAAGGGGTACCCCATTGTGGTTTTTTAGACTAAATTTTTGACCGTCTCAGACTTCTTCCAAACTCACGATGTTGATTGAGCAGGTCCTGACTTACACAGGGGTGTGATTATTTTCAGCCTGTCTCATCCCAAAGCTGAGATATGAGGACTTACGTAACTGGGGTTTTCTCTCAATAGGTTTATTGGTGTTGAATATATTGGAATTAAATTCATGAACTTGTTATACGTCCAATAAAGCAAAATACAGATGCAATGTAGGATATATTGGACTGACTAGGCTTTTCTGATCGCACCCTTCTACTCATGTGTTTACCTAGCTTCACTGGAAGTAAAAATCCCATCATGAAATTTACAGTTATACATTTTATGCAGCACAACATGTCCCTATATCTCAGCTTTGGGATGTGGTAGGGCAACAATTACCACACCACTGTCTTCGTCAGGACCTCCCTGACACACAGTGTGGGTTTGAAGAAGATCTGAGGAGGTCACATTTTTCACCGTCTCAGATTTCTTCCAAACTCACGATGTTGATTAAGCAGGTCCTGACTTACACAGGGGTGTGATTATTTTCAGCCTATCTCATCCCAAAGCTGAGATATGAGGACTTACGTAACTAGGATTTTCTCTCAATAGGTTTATTGGTGTTTAATATATTGGAATTAAATTCATGAACTTGTTATACGTCCAATAAAGCAAAATACAGATGCAATGTAGGATATATTGGACTGACTAGGCTTTTCTGATCACACCCTTCTACTCATGTGTTTACCTAGCTTCACTGGAAGTAGGAATCCCATCATGAAATTTACAGTTATACATTTTATGCAGCACAACATGTCCCTATATCTCAGGTTTGGGATGTGGTAGGGCAAAAATTACCACACCACTGTCTTCGTCAGGACCTCCCTGACACACGGTGTGGGTTTGAAGAAGATTTGAGGAGGTCACATATTTCACCCAAAAAACACTAAGGGGTAACCCTTTGTGGTTTTTTAGACTAAATTTTTGACCGTCTCAGATTTCTTCCAAACTCACGATGTTTATTGAGTAAGTTCTGACTTACACAGGGGTGTGATTATTTTCAGCCTATCTCATCCCAAAGCTGAGATATGAGGACTTACGTAACTGGGATTTTCTCTCAATAGGTTTATTGGTGTTGAATATATTGGAATTAAATTAATAAGCTTGTTATACGTCCAATAAAGCAAAATACAGATGCAATGTAGGATATATTGGACTGACTAGGCTTTTCTGATCGCACCCTTCTACTCATGCGTTTATCTAGCTTCACTGGAAGTAAGAATCCCATCATGAAATTTACAGTTATACATTTTATGCAGCACAACATGTCCCTATATCTCAGCTTTGGGATGTGGTAGGGCAACAATTACCACACCACTGTCTTCGTCAGGACCTCCCTGACACACGGTGTGGGTTTGAAGAAGATCTGAGGAGGTCACATTTTTCACCCAAAAAAACACTAAGGGGTACCCCTTTGTGTTTTTTTAGACTAAATCTTTGACCGTCTCAGATTTCTTCCAAACTCACGATGCTGATTAAGCAGGTCCTGACTCACACAGGGGTGTGATTATTTTCAGCCTATCTCATCCCAAAGCTGAGATATGAGGACTAACGTAACTGGGATTTTCTCTCAATAGGTTTATTGGTGTTGAATATATTGGAATTAAATTTATGAGCTTGTTATACATCCAATAAAGCAAAATACAGATGCAATGTAGGTTATATTGGACTGACTAGGCTTTTCTGATCGCACCCTTCTACTCATGTATTTACCTAGCTTCACTGGAAGTAGGAATCCCATCATGAAATTTACAGTTATACATTTTATGCAGCACAAAATGTCCCTATATCTCAGCTTTGGGATGTGGTAGGGCAACAATTACCACACCACTGTCTTCGTCAGGACCTCCCAGACACACGGTGTGGGTTTGAAGAAGATCTGAGGAGGTCACATTTTTCACCCAAAAAAACACTAAGGGGTACCCCATTGTGGTTTTTTAGACTAAATTTTTGACCGTCTCAGACTTCTTCCAAACTCACGATGTTGATTGAGCAGGTCCTGACTTACACAGGGGTGTGATTATTTTCAGCCTGTCTCATCCCAAAGCTGAGATATGAGGACTTACGTAACTGGGGTTTTCTCTCAATAGGTTTATTGGTGTTGAATATATTGGAATTAAATTCATGAACTTGTTATACGTCCAATAAAGCAAAATACAGATGCAATGTAGGATATATTGGACTGACTAGGCTTTTCTGATCGCACCCTTCTACTCATGTGTTTACCTAGCTTCACTGGAAGTAAAAATCCCATCATGAAATTTACAGTTATACATTTTATGCAGCACAACATGTCCCTATATCTCAGCTTTGGGATGTGGTAGGGCAACAATTACCACACCACTGTCTTCGTCAGGACCTCCCTGACACACGGTGTGGGTTTGAAGAAGATCTGAGGAGGTCACATTTTTCACCGTCTCAGATTTCTTCCAAACTCACGATGTTGATTAAGCAGGTCCTGACTTACACAGGGGTGTGATTATTTTCAGCCTGTCTCATCCCAAAGCTGAGATATGAGGACTTACGTAACTAGGATTTTCTCTCAATTGGTTTATTGGTGTTGAATATATTGGAATTAAATTCATGAACTTGTTATACGTCCAATAAAGCAAAATACAGATGCAATGTAGGATATATTGGACTGACTAGGCTTTTCTGATCACACCCTTTTACTCATGTGTTTACCTAGCTTCACTGGAAGTAGGAATCCCATCATGAAATTTACAGTTATACATTTTATGCAGCACAACATGTCCCTATATCTCAGCTTTGGGATGTGGTAGGGCAACAATTACCACACCACTGTCTTCGTCAGGACCTCCCTGACACACGGTGTGGGTTTGAAGAAGATTTGAGGAGGTCACATTTTTCACCCAAAAAAACACTAAGGGGTACCCCTTTGTGTTTTTTTAGACTAAATCTTTGACCGTCTCAGATTTCTTCCAAACTCACGATGCTGATTAAGCAGGTCCTGACTCACAAAGGGGTGTGATTATTTTCAGCCTATCTCATCCCAAAGCTGAGATATGAGGACTAACGTAACTGGGATTTTCTCTCAATAGGTTTATTGATGTTGAATATATTGAAATTAAATGTATTAGCTTGTTATACGTCCAATAAAGCAAAATACAGATGCAATGTAGGTTATATTGGACTGACTAGGCTTTTCTGATCACACCCTTCTACTCATGTGTTTACCTAGCTTCACTGCAAGTAGGAGTCCCATCATGAAATTTACAGTTATACATTTTATGCAGCACAACATGTCCCTATATCTCAGCTTTGGGATGTGGTAGGGCAACAATTACCACACCACTGTCTTCGTCAGGACCTCCCTGACACACGGTGTGGGTTTGAAGAAGATCTGAGGAGGTCACATTTTTGACCGTCTCAGATTTCTTCCAAACTCACAATGTTGATTGAGCAGGTCCTGACTTACACAGGGGTGTGATTATTTCCAGCCTATCTCATCCCAAAGCTGAGATATGAGGACTTACGTAACTGGGATTTTCTCTCAATAGGTTTATTGGTGTTGAATATATTGGAATTAAATTCATGAACTTGTTATACGTCCAATAAAGCAAAATACAGATGCAATGTAGGATATATTGGACTGACTAGGCTTTTCTGATCACACCCTTCTACTCATGTGTTTACCTAGCTTCACTGGAAGTAGGAATCCCATCATGAAATTTACAGTTATACATTTTATGCAGCACAACATGTCCCTATATCTCAGCTTTGGGATGTGGTAGGGCAACAATTACCACACCACTGTCTTCGTCAGGACCTCCCTGACACACGGTGTGGGTTTGAAGAAGATTTGAGGAGGTCACATATTTCACCCAAAAAACACTAAGGGGTAACCCTTTGTGGTTTTTTAGACTAAATTTTTGACCATCTCAGATTTCTTCCAAACTCACGATGTTGATTGAGCAGGTCCTGACTTACACAGGGGTGTGATTATTTTCAGCCTATCTCATCCCAAAGCTGAGATATGAGGACTTACGTAACTGGGATTTTCTCTCAATAGGTTTATTGGTGTTGAATATATTGGAATTAAATTTATGAACTTGTTATACGTCCAATAAAGCAAAATACAGATGCAGTGTAGAGTATATTGGACTGACTAGGCTTTTCTTATCTCACCCTTCTACTCATGGGTTTACCTAGCTTCACTGGAAGTAGGAATCCCATCATGAAATTTACAGTTATACATTTTATGCAGCACAACATGTCCCTATATCTCAGCTTTGGGATGTGGTAGGGCAACAATTACCACACCATTGTCTTCGTCAGGACCTCTCTGACACACGGTGTGGGTTTGAAGAAGATCTTAAGAGGTCACATTTTTCACCCAAAAAAAACCCACTAGACTAAATTTTTGACCGTCTCAGATTTCTTCCAAACTCACGATGTTGATTAAGCAGGTCCTGACGTATACAGGGGTGTGATTATTTTCAGCCTATCTCATACCAAAGCTGAGATATGAGGACTTACGGAACTGTGATTTTCTCTCAATAGGTTTATTGGTGTTGAATATATTGGAATTAAATTTATGAACTTGTTATATGTCCAATAAAGCAAAATACAGATGCAGTGTAGAGTATATTGGACTGACTAGGCTTTTCTTATCTCACCCTTCTACTCATGGGTTTACCTAGCTTCACTGGAAGTAGGAATCCCATCATGAAATTTACAGCTATACATTTTATGCAGCACAACATGTCCCTATATCTCAGCTTTGGGATGTGGTAGGGCAAAAATTACCACACCACTCTCTTCGTCAGGACCTCCCTGACAGATCTGAGGAGGTCACTTTTTTCACGCAAAAAACCAATAAGGAGTACCCCTTTGTGTTTTTTTAGACTAAATTTTTGACCATCTCAGATTTCTTCCAAACTCACAATGTTGATTGAGCAGGCCTTGACTTACACAGGGGTGTGATTATTTCCAGCCTATCTCATCCCAAAGCTGAGATATGAGGACTAACGTAACTGGGATTTTCTCTCAATAGGTTTATTGGTGTTGAATATATTGGAATTAAATTTATGAGCTTGTTATACGTCCAATAAAGCAAAATACAGATGCAGTGTAGGTTATATTGGACTGACTAGGCTTTTCTGATCGCACCCTTCTACTCATGCGTTTACCTAGCTTCACTGGAAGTAAGAATCCCATCATGAAACTTACAGTTATACATTTTATGCAGCACAACATGTCCCTATATCTCAGCTTTGGGATGTGGTAGGGCAACAATTACCACACCATTGTCTTCGTCAGGACCTCTCTGACACACGGTGTGGGTTTGAAGAAGATCTTAAGAGGTCACATTTTTCACCCAAAAAAAACCCACTAAGGGGTACCCCTTTGTGTTTTTTTAGACTAACTTTTTAACCGTCTCAGATTTCTTCCAAACTCATGATGTTGATTGAGCAGGTTCTGACTTACACAGGGGTGTGATTATTTTCAGCCTGTCTCATCCCAAAGCTGAGATATGAGGACTAATGTAACTGGGATTTTCTCTCAATAGGTTTATTGGTGTTGAATATATTGGAATTAAATTGATGAGCTTGTTATACGTCCAATAAAGCAAAATACAGATGCAATGTAGGTTATATTGGACTGACTAGGCTTTTCTGATCGCACCCTTCTACTCGTGTGTTTACCTAGCTTCACTGGAAGTAGGAATCCCATCATGAAATTTACAGTTATACATTTTATGCAGCACAACATGTCCCTATATCTCAGCTTTGGGATGTGGTAGGGCAAAAAATCCCACACCACTCTCGTCGTCAGGACCTCCCTGATACACGGTGTGAGTTTGAAGAAGATCTGAGGAGGTCACATTTTTCACCCAAAAAACCACTAAGGGGTACCCCTTTGTGTTTTTTTAGACAAAATTTTTGACCATCTCAGATTTCTTCCAAACTCACGATGTTGATTAAGCAGGTCCTGACTTACACAGGGGTGTGATTATTTTCAGCCTATCTAATCCCAAAGCTGAGAATTGAGGACTTACGTAACTGTGATTTTCTCTCAATTGGTTTATTGGTGTTGAATATATTGGAATTAAATTTATGAACTTGTTATACGTCCAATAAAGCACAATACAGATGCAGTGTAGAGTATATTGGACTGACTAGGCTTTTCTTATCTCAACCTTCTACTCGTATGTTTACCTAGCTTCACTGCGAGTAGGAATCCCATCATGAAATTTACAGTTATACAATTTATGCAGCACAACATGTGCCAACACTTTATTGGTGTTGAATATATTGGAATTAAATTTATGAGCTTGTTATACGTCCAATAAAGCAAAATACAGATGCAGTATAGAGTATATTGGACTGACTAGGCTTTTCTTATCTCACCCTTCTACTCATGGGTTTACCTAGCTTCACTGGAAGTAGGAGTCCCATCATGAAATTTACAGTTATACAGTTTATGCAGCACAACATGTCCCTATATCTCAGCTTTGGGATGTGGTAGGGCAACAATTACCACACCATTGTCTTCGTCAGGACCTCTCTGACACACGGTGTGGGTTTGAAGAAGATCTTAAGAGGTCACATTTTTCACCCAAAAAAAACCCACTAGACTAAATTTTTGACCGTCTCAGATTTCTTCCAAACTCACGATGTTGATTAAGCAGGTCCTGACGTATACAGGGGTGTGATTATTTCCAGCCTATCTCATCCCAAAGCTGAGATATGAGGACTAACGTAACTGGGATTTTCTCTCAATAGGTTTATTGGTGTTGAATATATTGGAATTAAATTTATGAGCTTGTTATACGTCCAATAAAGCAAAATACAGATGCAGTGTAGGTTATATTGGACTGACTAGGCTTTTCTGATCGCACCCTTCTACTCATGTGTTTACCTAGCTTCACTGGAAGTAAGAATCCCATCATGAAATTTACAGTTATACATTTTATGCAGCACAACATGTCCCTATATCTCAGCTTTGGGATGTGGTAGGGCAACAATTACCACACCACTGTCTTCGTCAGGACCTCCCTGAGATACGGTGTGGGTTTGAAGAAGATCTGAGGAGGTCACATTTTTCACCCAAAAAAAACCCACTAAGGGGTACCCCTTTGTGTTTTTTTAGACTAACTTTTTAACCGTCTCAGATTTCTTCCAAACTCATGATGTTGATTGAGCAGGTTCTGACTTACACAGGGGTGTGATTATTTTCAGCCTGTCTCATCCCAAAGCTGAGATATGAGGACTAACGTAACTGGGATTTTCTCTCAATAGGTTTATTGGTGTTGAATATATTGGAATTAAATTGATGAGCTTGTTATACGTCCAATAAAGCAAAATACAGATGCAATGTAGGTTATATTGGACTGACTAGGCTTTTCTGATCGCACCCTTCTACTCGTGTGTTTACCTAGCTTCACTGGAAGTAGGAATCCCATCATGAAATTTACAGTTATACATTTTATGCAGCACAACATGTCCCTATATCTCAGCTTTGGGATGTGGTAGGGCAAAAATTACCACACCACTCTCGTCGTCAGGACCTCCCTGATACACGGTGTGAGTTTGAAGAAGATCTGAGGAGGATACTTCTTTTCACGCAAAAAACCACTAAGGGGTACCCGTTTGTGTTTTTTTAGATTAAATTTTTGACCGTCTCAGATTTCTTCCAAACTCACGATGTTGATTAAGCAGGTCCTGACTTACACAGGGGTGTGATTATTTTCAGCCTATCTAATCCCAAAGCTGAGAATTGAGGACTTACGTAACTGTGATTTTCTCTCAATTGGTTTATTGGTGTTGAATATATTGGAATTAAATTTATGAACTTGTTATACGTCCAATAAAGCACAATACAGATGCAGTGTAGAGTATATTGGACTGACTAGGCTTTTCTTATCTCAACCTTCTACTCGTGTGTTTACCTAGCTTCACTGCGAGTAGGAATCCCATCATGAAATTTACAGTTATACAATTTATGCAGCACAACATGTGCCTATATCTCAGCTTTGGGATGTGGTAGAGCAACAATTACCACACCACTGTAATCGTCAGGACCTCCCTGACACACGGTGTGGGTTTGAAGAAGATTTGAGGAGGTCACATTTTTCACCTAAAAAAAAAAAACACTAAGGGGTACCCCTTTGTGTTTTTTTTAGACTAACTTTTTAACCGTCTCAGATTTCTTCCAAACTCACAATGTTGATTGAGCAGGTCCTGACTTACACAGGGGTGTGATTATTTTTTAGCCTATCTCATCCCAAAGCTGACATATGAGGACTAACGTAACTGGGATTTTCTCTCAATAGGTTTATTGGTGTTGAATATATTGGAATTAAATTTATAAGCTTGTTATACGTCCAATAAAGCAAATTACAGATGCAATGTAGGATATATTGGACGGACTAGGCTTTTCTGATCGCACCCTTCTACTCATGTGTTTACCTAGCTTCACTGGAAGTAAGAATCCCATCATGAAATTTACAGTTATACATTTTATGCAGCACAACATGTCCCTATATCTCAACTTTGGGATGTGGTAGAGCAACAATTACCACACCACTGTAATCGTCAGGACCTCCCTGACACACGGTGTGGGTTTGAAGAAGATCTGAGAAGGTCACATTTTTCACCTAAAAAAAAACACTAAGGGGTACCCCTTTGTGTTTTTTTAGACTAAATTTTTGACCATCTCAGATTTCTTCCAAACTCACGATGTTGATTGAGCAGGTCCTGACTTACACAGGGGTGTGATTATTTTCAGCCTATCTCATCCCAAAGCTGAGATATGAGGACTTACGTAACTGGGATTTTCTCTCAATAGGTTTATTGGTGTTGAATATATTGGAATTAAATTAATAAGCTTGTTATACGTCCAATAAAGCAAAATACAGATGCAATGTAGGATATATTGGACTGACTAGGCTTTTCTGATCGCACCCTTCTACTCATGCGTTTATCTAGCTTCACTGGAAGTAAGAATCCCATCATGAAATTTACAGTTATACATTTTATGCAGCACAACATGTCCCTATATCTCAGCTTTGGGATGTGGTAGGGCAACAATTACCACACCACTGTCTTCGTCAGGACCTCCCTGACACACGGTGTGGGTTTGAAGAAGATCTGAGGAGGTCACATTTTTCACCCAAAAAAACACTAAGGGGTACCCCTTTGTGTTTTTTTAGACTAAATCTTTGACCGTCTCAGATTTCTTCCAAACTCACGATGCTGATTAAGCAGGTCCTGACTCACACAGGGGTGTGATTATTTTCAGCCTATCTCATCCCAAAGCTGAGATATGAGGACTAACGTAACTGGGATTTTCTCTCAATAGGTTTATTGGTGTTGAATATATTGGAATTAAATTTATGAGCTTGTTATACATCCAATAAAGCAAAATACAGATGCAATGTAGGTTATATTGGACTGACTAGGCTTTTCTGATCGCACCCTTCTACTCATGTATTTACCTAGCTTCACTGGAAGTAGGAATCCCATCATGAAATTTACAGTTATACATTTTATGCAGCACAAAATGTCCCTATATCTCAGCTTTGGGATGTGGTAGGGCAACAATTACCACACCACTGTCTTCGTCAGGACCTCCCAGACACACGGTGTGGGTTTGAAGAAGATCTGAGGAGGTCACATTTTTCACCCAAAAAAACACTAAGGGGTACCCCATTGTGGTTTTTTAGACTAAATTTTTGACCGTCTCAGACTTCTTCCAAACTCACGATGTTTATTGAGCAGGTCCTGACTTACACAGGGGTGTGATTATTTTCAGCCTGTCTCATCCCAAAGCTGAGATATGAGGACTTACGTAACTGGGGTTTTCTCTCAATAGGTTTATTGGTGTTGAATATATTGGAATTAAATTCATGAACTTGTTATACGTCCAATAAAGCAAAATACAGATGCAATGTAGGATATATTGGACTGACTAGGCTTTTCTGATCGCACCCTTCTACTCATGTGTTTACCTAGCTTCACTGGAAGTAAAAATCCCATCATGAAATTTACAGTTATACATTTTATGCAGCACAACATGTCCCTATATCTCAGCTTTGGGATGTGGTAGGGCAACAATTACCACACCACTGTCTTCGTCAGGACCTCCCTGACACACGGTGTGGGTTTGAAGAAGATCTGAGGAGGTCACATTTTTCACCGTCTCAGATTTCTTCCAAACTCACGATGTTGATTAAGCAGGTCCTGACTTACACAGGGGTGTGATTGTTTTCAGCCTATCTCATCCCAAAGCTGAGATATGAGGACTTACGTAACTAGGATTTTCTCTCAATAGGTTTATTGGTGTTGAATATATTGGAATTAAATTCATGAACTTGTTATACGTCCAATAAAGCAAAATACAGATGCAATGTAGGATATATTGGACTGACTAGGCTTTTCTGATCACACCCTTTTACTCATGTGTTTACCTAGCTTCACTGGAAGTAGGAATCCCATCATGAAATTTACAGTTATACATTTTATGCAGCACAACATGTCCCTATATCTCAGGTTTGGGATGTGGTAGGGCAACAATTACCACACCACTGTCTTCGTCAGGACCTCCCTGACACACGGTGTGGGTTTGAAGAAGATTTGAGGAGGTCACATTTTTCACCCAAAAAAACACTAAGGGGTACCCCTTTGTGTTTTTTTAGACTAAATCTTTGACCGTCTCAGATTTCTTCCAAACTCACGATGCTGATTAAGCAGGTCCTGACTCACAAAGGGGTGTGATTATTTTCAGCCTATCTCATCCCAAAGCTGAGATATGAGGACTAACGTAACTGGGATTTTCTCTCAATAGGTTTATTGATGTTGAATATATTGAAATTAAATGTATTAGCTTGTTATACGTCCAATAAAGCAAAATACAGATGCAATGTAGGTTATATTGGACTGACTAGGCTTTTCTGATCACACCCTTCTACTCATGTGTTTACCTAGCTTCACTGGAAGTAGGAATCCCATCATGAAATTTACAGTTATACATTTTATGCAGCACAACATGTCCCTATATCTCAGCTTTGGGATGTGGTAGGGCAACAATTACCACACCACTGTCTTCGTCAGGACCTCCCTGACACACGGTGTGGGTTTGAAGAAGATTTGAGGAGGTCACATATTTCACCCAAAAAACACTAAGGGGTAACCCTTTGTGGTTTTTTAGACTAAATTTTTGACCATCTCAGATTTCTTCCAAACTCACGATGTTGATTGAGCAGGTCCTGACTTACACAGGGGTGTGATTATTTTCAGCCTATCTCATCCCAAAGCTGAGATATGAGGACTAACGTAACTGGGATTTTCTCTCAATAGGTTTATTGGTGTTGAATATATTGGAATTAAATTGATGAGCTTGTTATACGTCCAATAAAGCAAAATACAGATGCAATATATTGGACTGACTAGGCTTTTCTGATCGCACCCTTCTACTCGTATGTTTACCTAGCTTCACTGCGAGTAGGAATCCCATCATGAAATTTAGTTATACATTTTATGCAGCACAACATGTCCCTATATCTCAGCTTTGGGATGTGGTAGGGCAACAATTACCACACCACTGTCTTCGTCAGGACCTCCCTGACACACGGTGTGGGTTTGAAGAAGATCTGAGGAGGTCACATTTTTCACCCAAAAAAACACTACCCCTTTGTGTTTTTTTAGACTAAATTTTTGACCGTCTCAGATTTCTTCCAAACTCACAATGTTGATTGAGCAGGCCTAGACTTACACAGGGGTGTGATTATTTCCAGCCTATCTCATCCCAAAGCTGAGATATGAGGACTAACGTAACTGGGATTTTCTCTCAATAGGTTTATTGGTGTTGAATATATTGGAATTAAATTCATGAACTTGTTATACGTCCAATAAAGCAAAATACAGATGCAATGTAGGATATATTGGACTGACTAGGCTTTTCTGATCACACCCTTCTACTCATGTGTTTACCTAGCTTCACTGGAAGTAGGAATCCCATCATGAAATTTACAGTTATACATTTTATGCAGCACAACATGTCCCTATATCTCAGCTTTGGGATGTGGTAGGGCAAAAAATACCACACCACTCTCGTCGTCAGGACCTCCCTGATACACGGTGTGAGTTTGAAGAAGATCTGAGGAGGTCACATTTTTCACCCAAAAAACCACTAAGGGGTACCCCTTTGTGTTTTTTTAGACTAAATTTTTGACCGTCTCAGATTTCTTCCAAACTCACGATGTTGATTAAGCAGGTCCTGACTTACACAGGGGTGTGATTATTTTCAGCCTATCTCATCCCAAAGCTGAGATATGAGGACTTACATAACTGGGATTTTCTCTCAATAGGTTTATTGGTGTTGAATATATTGGAATTAAATTTATGAACTTGTTATACATCCAATAAAGCAAAATGCAGATGCAGTATAGAGTATATTGGACTGACTAGGCTTTTCTTATCTCACCCTTCTACTCATGGGTTTACCTAGCTTCACTGGAAGTAGGAATCCCATCATGAAATTTACAGTTATACATTTTATGCAGCACAACATGTCCCTATATCTCAGGTTTGGGATGTGGTAGGGCAAAAATTACCACACCACTGTCTTCGTCAGGACCTCCCTGACACACGGTGTGGGTTTGAAGAAGATTTGAGGAGGTCACATATTTCACCCAAAAAACACTAAGGGGTAACCCTTTGTGGTTTTTTAGACTAAATTTTTGACCGTCTCAGATTTCTTCCAAACTCACGATGTTTATTGAGTAAGTTCTGACTTACACAGGGGTGTGATTATTTTCAGCCTATCTCATCCCAAAGCTGAGATATGAGGACTTACGTAACTGGGATTTTCTCTCAATAGGTTTATTGGTGTTGAATATATTGGAATTAAATTAATAAGCTTGTTATACGTCCAATAAAGCAAAATACAGATGCAATGTAGGATATATTGGACTGACTAGGCTTTTCTGATCGCACCCTTCTACTCATGCGTTTATCTAGCTTCACTGGAAGTAAGAATCCCATCATGAAATTTACAGTTATACATTTTATGCAGCACAACATGTCCCTATATCTCAGCTTTGGGATGTGGTAGGGCAACAATTACCACACCACTGTCTTCGTCAGGACCTCCCTGACACACGGTGTGGGTTTGAAGAAGATCTGAGGAGGTCACATTTTTCACCCAAAAAAACACTAAGGGGTACCCCTTTGTGTTTTTTTAGACTAAATCTTTGACCGTCTCAGATTTCTTCCAAACTCACGATGCTGATTAAGCAGGTCCTGACTCACACAGGGGTGTGATTATTTTCAGCCTATCTCATCCCAAAGCTGAGATATGAGGACTAACGTAACTGGGATTTTCTCTCAATAGGTTTATTGGTGTTGAATATATTGGAATTAAATTTATGAGCTTGTTATACATCCAATAAAGCAAAATACAGATGCAATGTAGGATATATTGGACTGACTAGGCTTTTCTGATCGCACCCTTCTACTCATGCGTTTATCTAGCTTCACTGGAAGTAAGAATCCCATCATGAAATTTACAGTTATACATTTTATGCAGCACAACATGTCCCTATATCTCAGCTTTGGGATGTGGTAGGGCAACAATTACCACACCACTGTCTTCGTCAGGACCTCCCTGACACACGGTGTGGGTTTGAAGAAGATCTGAGGAGGTCACATTTTTCACCCAAAAAAACACTAAGGGGTACCCCTTTGTGTTTTTTTAGACTAAATCTTTGACCGTCTCAGATTTCTTCCAAACTCACGATGCTGATTAAGCAGGTCCTGACTCACACAGGGGTGTGATTATTTTCAGCCTATCTCATCCCAAAGCTGAGATATGAGGACTAACGTAACTGGGATTTTCTCTCAATAGGTTTATTGGTGTTGAATATATTGGAATTAAATTTATGAGCTTGTTATACATCCAATAAAGCAAAATACAGATGCAATGTAGGTTATATTGGACTGACTAGGCTTTTCTGATCGCACCCTTCTACTCATGTATTTACCTAGCTTCACTGGAAGTAGGAATCCCATCATGAAATTTACAGTTATACATTTTATGCAGCACAAAATGTCCCTATATCTCAGCTTTGGGATGTGGTAGGGCAACAATTACCACACCACTGTCTTCGTCAGGACCTCCCAGACACACGGTGTGGGTTTGAAGAAGATCTGAGGAGGTCACATTTTTCACCCAAAAAAACACTAAGGGGTACCCCATTGTGGTTTTTTAGACTAAATTTTTGACCGTCTCAGACTTCTTCCAAACTCACGATGTTTATTGAGCAGGTCCTGACTTACACAGGGGTGTGATTATTTTCAGCCTGTCTCATCCCAAAGCTGAGATATGAGGACTTACGTAACTGGGGTTTTCTCTCAATAGGTTTATTGGTGTTGAATATATTGGAATTAAATTCATGAACTTGTTATACGTCCAATAAAGCAAAATACAGATGCAATGTAGGATATATTGGACTGACTAGGCTTTTCTAA
The DNA here is from genome assembly GCF_029633855.1 of Hoplias malabaricus. Taxonomy (NCBI): domain Eukaryota; kingdom Metazoa; phylum Chordata; class Actinopteri; order Characiformes; family Erythrinidae; genus Hoplias; species Hoplias malabaricus. The sequence goes on along the minus strand of NW_027101122.1, from coordinate 15,246 downwards.
TCGCACCCTTCTACTCATGTGTTTACCTAGCTTCACTGGAAGTAAAAATCCCATCATGAAATTTACAGTTATACATTTTATGCAGCACAACATGTCCCTATATCTCAGCTTTGGGATGTGGTAGGGCAACAATTACCACACCACTGTCTTCGTCAGGACCTCCCTGACACACGGTGTGGGTTTGAAGAAGATCTGAGGAGGTCACATTTTTCACCGTCTCAGATTTCTTCCAAACTCACGATGTTGATTAAGCAGGTCCTGACTTACACAGGGGTGTGATTGTTTTCAGCCTATCTCATCCCAAAGCTGAGATATGAGGACTTACGTAACTAGGATTTTCTCTCAATAGGTTTATTGGTGTTGAATATATTGGAATTAAATTCATGAACTTGTTATACGTCCAATAAAGCAAAATACAGATGCAATGTAGGATATATTGGACTGACTAGGCTTTTCTGATCACACCCTTTTACTCATGTGTTTACCTAGCTTCACTGGAAGTAGGAATCCCATCATGAAATTTACAGTTATACATTTTATGCAGCACAACATGTCCCTATATCTCAGGTTTGGGATGTGGTAGGGCAACAATTACCACACCACTGTCTTCGTCAGGACCTCCCTGACACACGGTGTGGGTTTGAAGAAGATTTGAGGAGGTCACATTTTTCACCCAAAAAAACACTAAGAACCCTTTGTGTTTTTTTAGACTAAATCTTTGACCGTCTCAGATTTCTTCCAAACTCACGATGCTGATTAAGCAGGTCCTGACTCACAAAGGGGTGTGATTATTTTCAGCCTATCTCATCCCAAAGCTGAGATATGAGGACTAACGTAACTGGGATTTTCTCTCAATAGGTTTATTGATGTTGAATATATTGAAATTAAATGTATTAGCTTGTTATACGTCCAATAAAGCAAAATACAGATGCAATGTAGGTTATATTGGACTGACTAGGCTTTTCTGATCACACCCTTCTACTCATGTGTTTACCTAGCTTCACTGGAAGTAGGAATCCCATCATGAAATTTACAGTTATACATTTTATGCAGCACAACATGTCCCTATATCTCAACTTTGGGATGTGGTAGAGCAACAATTACCACACCACTGTAATCGTCAGGACCTCCCTGACACACGGTGTGGGTTTGAAGAAGATCTGAGAAGGTCACATTTTTCACCTAAAAAAAAACACTAAGGGGTACCCCTTTGTGTTTTTTTAGACTAAATTTTTGACCATCTCAGATTTCTTCCAAACTCACGATGTTGATTGAGCAGGTCCTGACTTACACAGGGGTGTGATTATTTTCAGCCTATCTCATCCCAAAGCTGAGATATGAGGACTAACGTAACTGGGATTTTCTCTCAATAGGTTTATTGGTGTTGAATATATTGGAATTAAATTGATGAGCTTGTTATACGTCCAATAAAGCAAAATACAGATGCAATATATTGGACTGACTAGGCTTTTCTGATCGCACCCTTCTACTCGTATGTTTACCTAGCTTCACTGCGAGTAGGAATCCCATCATGAAATTTAGTTATACATTTTATGCAGCACAACATGTCCCTATATCTCAGCTTTGGGATGTGGTAGGGCAAAAATTACCACACCACTCTCGTCGTCAGGACCTCCCTGACACACGGTGTGAGTTTGAAGAATATCTGAGGAGGATACTTCTTTTCACGCAAAAAACCAATAAGGAGTACCCGTTTGTGTTTTTTTAGATTAAATTTTTGACCGTCTCAGATTTCTTCCAAACTCACGATGTTGATTAAGCAGGTCCTGACTTACACAGGGGTGTGATTATTTTCAGCCTATCTCATCCCAAAGCTGAGATATGAGGACTTACGTAACTGGGATTTTCTCTCAATAGGTTTATTGGTGTTGAATATATTGGAATTAAATTTATGAACTTGTTATACGTCCAATAAAGCAAAATACAGATGCAGTGTAGAGTATATTGGACTGACTAGGCTTTTCTTATCTCACCCTTCTACTCATGGGTTTACCTAGCTTCACTGGAAGTAGGAATCCCATCATGAAATTTACAGTTATACATTTTATGCAGCACAACATGTCCCTATATCTCAGCTTTGGGATGTGGTAGGGCAACAATTACAACACCACTGTCATCATCAGGACCTCCCTGACACACGGTGTGGGTTTGAAGAAGATCTGAGGAGGTCACATTTTTCACCTAAAAAAACACTACCCCTTTGTGTTTTTTTAGACAAAATTTTTGACCGTCTCAGATTTCTTCCAAACTCACAATGTTGATTGAGCAGGCCTTGACTTACACAGGGGTGTGATTATTTCCAGCCTATCTCATCCCAAAGCTGAGATATGAGGACTAACGTAACTGGGATTTTCTCTCAATAGGTTTATTGGTGTTGAATATATTGGAATTAAATTTATGAGCTTGTTATACGTCCAATAAAGCAAAATACAGATGCAGTATAGAGTATATTGGACTGACTAGGCTTTTCTTATCTCACCCTTCTACTCATGGGTTTACCTAGCTTCACTGGAAGTAGGAGTCCCATCATGAAATTTACAGTTATACAGTTTATGCAGCACAACATGTCCCTATATCTCAGCTTTGGGATGTGGTAGGGCAACAATTACCACACCATTGTCTTCGTCAGGACCTCTCTGACACACGGTGTGGGTTTGAAGAAGATCTTAAGAGGTCACATTTTTCACCCAAAAAAAACCCACTAGACTAAATTTTTGACCGTCTCAGATTTCTTCCAAACTCACGATGTTGATTAAGCAGGTCCTGACGTATACAGGGGTGTGATTATTTTCAGCCTATCTCATCCCAAAGCTGAGATATGAGGACTTACGGAACTGTGATTTTCTCTCAATAGGTTTATTGGTGTTGAATATATTGGAATTAAATTTATGAACTTGTTATATGTCCAATAAAGCAAAATACAGATGCAGTGTAGAGTATATTGGACTGACTAGGATTTTCTTATCTCACCCTTCTACTCATGGGTTTACCTAGCTTCACTGGAAGTAGGAATCCCATCATGAAATTTACAGCTATACATTTTATGCAGCACAACATGTCCCTATATCTCAGCTTTGGGATGTGGTAGGGCAAAAATTACCACACCACTCTCTTCGTCAGGACCTCCCTGACAGATCTGAGGAGGTCACTTTTTTCACGCAAAAAACCAATAAGGAGTACCCCTTTGTGTTTTTTTAGACTAAATTTTTGACCATCTCAGATTTCTTCCAAACTCACAATGTTGATTGAGCAGGCCTTGACTTACACAGGGGTGTGATTATTTCCAGCCTATCTCATCCCAAAGCTGAGATATGAGGACTAACGTAACTGGGATTTTCTCTCAATAGGTTTATTGGTGTTGAATATATTGGAATTAAATTTATGAGCTTGTTATACGTCCAATAAAGCAAAATACAGATGCAGTGTAGGTTATATTGGACTGACTAGGCTTTTCTGATCGCACCCTTCTACTCATGCGTTTACCTAGCTTCACTGGAAGTAAGAATCCCATCATGAAACTTACAGTTATACATTTTATGCAGCACAACATGTCCCTATATCTCAGCTTTGGGATGTGGTAGGGCAACAATTACCACACCATTGTCTTCGTCAGGACCTCTCTGACACACGGTGTGGGTTTGAAGAAGATCTTAAGAGGTCACATTTTTCACCCAAAAAAAACCCACTAAGGGGTACCCCTTTGTGTTTTTTTAGACTAACTTTTTAACCGTCTCAGATTTCTTCCAAACTCATGATGTTGATTGAGCAGGTTCTGACTTACACAGGGGTGTGATTATTTTCAGCCTGTCTCATCCCAAAGCTGAGATATGAGGACTAATGTAACTGGGATTTTCTCTCAATAGGTTTATTGGTGTTGAATATATTGGAATTAAATTGATGAGCTTGTTATACGTCCAATAAAGCAAAATACAGATGCAATGTAGGTTATATTGGACTGACTAGGCTTTTCTGATCGCACCCTTCTACTCGTGTGTTTACCTAGCTTCACTGGAAGTAGGAATCCCATCATGAAATTTACAGTTATACATTTTATGCAGCACAACATGTCCCTATATCTCAGCTTTGGGATGTGGTAGGGCAAAATATCCCACACTCTCTCGTCGTCAGGACCTCCCTGATACACGGTGTGAGTTTGAAGAAGATCTGAGGAGGTCACATTTTTCACCCAAAAAACCACTAAGGGGTACCCCTTTGTGTTTTTTTAGACTAACTTTTTAACCGTCTCAGATTTCTTCCAAACTCATGATGTTGATTGAGCAGGTTCTGACTTACACAGGGGTGTGATTATTTTCAGCCTATCTAATCCCAAAGCTGAGAATTGAGGACTTACGTAACTGTGATTTTCTCTCAATTGGTTTATTGGTGTTGAATATATTGGAATTAAATTTATGAACTTGTTATACGTCCAATAAAGCACAATACAGATGCAGTGTAGAGTATATTGGACTGACTAGGCTTTTCTTATCTCAACCTTCTACTCGTATGTTTACCTAGCTTCACTGCGAGTAGGAATCCCATCATGAAATTTACAGTTATACAATTTATGCAGCACAACATGTGCCAACACTTTATTGGTGTTGAATATATTGGAATTAAATTTATGAGCTTGTTATACGTCCAATAAAGCAAAATACAGATGCAGTATAGAGTATATTGGACTGACTAGGCTTTTCTTATCTCACCCTTCTACTCATGGGTTTACCTAGCTTCACTGGAAGTAGGAGTCCCATCATGAAATTTACAGTTATACAGTTTATGCAGCACAACATGTCCCTATATCTCAGCTTTGGGATGTGGTAGGGCAACAATTACCACACCATTGTCTTCGTCAGGACCTCTCTGACACACGGTGTGGGTTTGAAGAAGATCTTAAGAGGTCACATTTTTCACCCAAAAAAAACCCACTAGACTAAATTTTTGACCGTCTCAGCTTTCTTCCAAACTCACGATGTTGATTAAGCAGGTCCTGACGTATACAGGGGTGTGATTATTTCCAGCCTATCTCATCCCAAAGCTGAGATATGAGGACTAACGTAACTGGGATTTTCTCTCAATAGGTTTATTGGTGTTGAATATATTGGAATTAAATTTATGAGCTTGTTATACGTCCAATAAAGCAAAATACAGATGCAGTGTAGGTTATATTGGACTGACTAGGCTTTTCTGATCGCACCCTTCTACTCATGTGTTTACCTAGCTTCACTGGAAGTAAGAATCCCATCATGAAATTTACAGTTATACATTTTATGCAGCACAACATGTCCCTATATCTCAGCTTTGGGATGTGGTAGGGCAAAAATTACCACACCACTCTCGTCGTCAGGACCTCCCTGATACACGGTGTGAGTTTGAAGAAGATCTGAGGAGGATACTTCTTTTCACGCAAAAAACCACTAAGGGGTACCCGTTTGTGTTTTTTTAGATTAAATTTTTGACCGTCTCAGATTTCTTCCAAACTCACGATGTTGATTAAGCAGGTCCTGACTTACACAGGGGTGTGATTATTTTCAGCCTATCTAATCCCAAAGCTGAGAATTGAGGACTTACGTAACTGTGATTTTCTCTCAATTGGTTTATTGGTGTTGAATATATTGGAATTAAATTTATGAACTTGTTATACGTCCAATAAAGCACAATACAGATGCAGTGTAGAGTATATTGGACTGACTAGGCTTTTCTTATCTCAACCTTCTACTCGTATGTTTACCTAGCTTCACTGCGAGTAGGAATCCCATCATGAAATTTACAGTTATACAATTTATGCAGCACAACATGTGCCTATATCTCAGCTTTGGGATGTGGTAGAGCAACAATTACCACACCACTGTCATCATCAGGACCTCCCTGACACACGGTGTGGGGTTGAAGAAGATCTTAGGAGGTCACATTTTTCACCTAAAAAAAAAACACTAAGGGGTACCCCTTTGTGTTTTTTTTAGACTAACTTTTTAACCGTCTCAGATTTCTTCCAAACTCATGATGTTGATTGAGCAGGTCCTGACTTACACAGGGGTGTGATTATTTTCAGCCTGTCTCATCCCAAAGCTGAGATATGAGGACTAACGTAACTGGGATTTTCTCTCAATAGGTTTATTGGTGTTGAATATATTGGAATTAAATTTATGAGCTTGTTATACGTCCAATAAAGCAAAATACAGATGCAATGTAGGTTATATTGGACTGACTAGGCTTTTCTGATCGCACCCTTCTACTCATGTGTTTACCTAGCTTCACTGGAAGTAGGAATCCCATCATGAAATTTACAGTTATACATTTTATGCAGCACAACATGTCCCTATATCTCAGCTTTGGGATGTGGTAGGGCAAAAATTACCACACCACTCTCGTCATCAGGACCTCCCTGACACACGGTGTGCGTTTGAAGAAAATCTGAGGAGGTCACTTTTTTCACCCAAAAAAACACAAAGGGGTACCCCTTTGTGTTTTTTTTAGACTAACTTTTTAACCATCTCAGATTTCTTCCAAACTCACGATGTTGATTGAGCAGGTCCTGACTTACACAGGGGTGTGATTATTTTTAGCCTATCTCATCCCAAAGCTGAGATATGAGGACTAACGTAACTGGGATTTTCTCTCAAAATGTTTATTGGTGTTGAATATATTGGAATTAAATTTATGAACTTGTTATACGTCCAATAAAGCAAAATACAGATGCAGTGTAGAGTATATTGGACTGACTAGGCTTTTCTTATCTCACCCTTCTACTCATGGGTTTACCTAGCTTCACTGGAAGTAGGAATCCCATCATGAAATTTACAGTTATACATTTTATGCAGCACAACATGTCCCTATATCTCAGCTTTGGGATGTGGTAGGGCAAAAATTACCACACTACTCTCGTCGTCAGGACCTCCCTGACACACGATGTGAGTTTGAAGAAGATCTGAGGAGGTCACTTTTTTCACCCAAAAAAACACTAAGGGGTACCTGTTTGTGTTTTTTTAGACTAAATTTTTGACCGTCTCAGATTTCTTCCAAACTCACGATGTTGATTAAGCAGGTCCTGACTTACACAGGGGTGTGATTATTTTCAGCCTGTCTCATCCCAAAGCTGGGATATGAGGACTTACTTAACTGGGATTTTCTCTCAATAGGTTTATTGGTGTTGAATATATTGGAATTAAATTTATGAACTTGTTATACGTCCAATAAAGCAAAATACAGATGCAGTGTAGAGTATATTGGACTGACTAGGCTTTTCTTATCTCACCCTTCTACTCATGGGTTTACCTAGCTTCACTGGAAAGAGGAATCCCATCATGAAATTTACAGTTATACATTTTATGCAGCACAACATGTCCCTAGATCTCAGCTTTGGGATGTGGTAGGGCAAAAATTACCACACCACTCTCGTCATCAGGACCTCCCTGACAGACGGTGTGAGTTTGAAGAAGATCTGAGGAGGTCACTTTTTTTCACCCAAAAAAACACAAAGGGGTACCCCTTTGTGTTTTTTTAGACTAAATTTTTGACCGTCTCAGATTTCTTCCAAACTCACAATGTTGATTAAGCAGGTCCTGACTTACACAGGGGTGTGATTATTTTCAGCCTATCTCATCCCAAAGCTGAGAATTGAGGACTTACGTAACTGGGATTTTCTCTCAATAGGTTTATTGGTGTTGAATATATTGGAATTAAATTTATGAACTTGTTATACGTCCAATAAAGCAAAATACAGATGCAATGTAGGTTAGATTGGACTGACTAGGCTTTTCTGATCGCACCCTTCTACTCGTGTGTTTACCTAGCTTCACTGGAAGTAGGAATCCCATCATGAAATTTACAGTTATACATTTTATGCAGCACAACATGTCCCTATTTCTCAGCTTTGGGATGTGGTAGGGCAAAAATTACCACACCGCTCTCGTCGTCAGGACCTCCCTGATACACGGTGTGAGTTGGAAGAAGATCTGAGGAGGATACTTCTTTTCACGCAAAAAACCACTAAGGGGTACCCGTTTGCGTTTTTGTAGATTAAATTTTTGACCGTCTCAGATTTCTTCCAAACTCACGATGTTGATTAAGCAGGTCCTGACTTACACAGGGGTGTGATTATTTTCAGCCTATCTAATCCCAAAGCTGAGAATTGAGGACTTACGTAACTGTGATTTTCTCTCAATTGGTTTATTGGTGTTGAATATATTGGAATTAAATTTATGAACTTGTTATACGTCCAATAAAGCACAATGCAGATGCAGTGTAGAGTATATTGGACTGACTAGGCTTTTCTTATCTCACCCTTCTACTCATGGGTTTACCTAGCTTCACTGGAAGTAGGAATCCCATCATGAAATTTACAGTTATACATTTTATGCAGCACAACATGTCCCTATATCTCAGCTTTGGGATGTGGTAGGGCAAAAATTACCACACTACTCTCGTCATCAGAACCTCCCTGACACACGGTGTGAGTTTGAAGAAGATCTGAGGAGGATACTTTTTTTCACCCAAAAAAACACTAAGGGGTACCCCTTTGTGTTTTTTTTTTTTGACTAAAATTTTGACCGTCTCAGATTTCTTCCAAACTCACGATGTTGATTAAGCAGGTCCTGACTTAGACAGGGGTGTGATTATTTTCAGCCTATCTCATCCCAAAGCTGAGAATTGAGGACTTACGTAACTGGGATTTTCTCTCAATAGGTTTATTGGTTTTGAATATATTGGAATTAAATTTATGAACTTGTTATACATCCAATAAAGCAAAATACAGATGCAGTGTAGAGTATATTGGACTGACTAGGCTTTTCTTATCTCACCCTTCTACTCATGGGTTTACCTAGCTTCACTGGAAGTAGGAATCCCATCATGAAATTTACAGTTATACATTTTATGCAGCACAACATGTCCCTATATCTCAGCTTTGGGACGTGGTAGGGCAAGAATTACCGCACCACTCTCGTCGTCAGGACCTCCCTGACACACGGTGTGAGTTTGAAGAAGATCTGAGGAGGTCACTTTTTTCACCCAAAAAAACACAAAGGGGTACCCCTTTGTGTTTTTTTTTTTGACTAAAATTTTGACCGTCTCAGATTTCTTCCAAACTCACGATGTTGATTAAGCAGGTCCTGACTTACACAGGGGTGTGATTATTTTCAGCCTATCTCATCCCAAAGCTGAGAATTGAGGACTTACGTAACTGGGATTTTCTCTCAATTGGTTTATTGGTGTTGAATATATTGGAATTAAATTTATGAACTTGTTATACGTCCAATAAAGCAAAATACAGATGCAGTGTAGAGTATATTGGACTGACTAGGCTTTTCTTATCTCACCCTTCTACTCATGGGTTTACCTAGCTTCACTGGAAGTAAGAATCCCATCATGAAATTTACAGCTATACATTTTATGCAGCACAACATGTCCCTATATCTCAGCTTTGGGATGTGGTAGGGCAAAAATTACCACACCACTCTCGTCATCAGGACCTCACTGACACACGGTGTGAGTTTGAAGAAGATCTGAGGAGGTCACTTTTTTCACCCAAAAAAACACAAAGGGGTACCCCTTTGTGTTTTTTTTAGACTAACTTTTTAACCGTCTCAGATTTCTTCCAAACTCACGATGTTGATTGAGCAGGTCCTGACTTACACAGGGGTGTGATTATTTTTAGGCTATCTCATCCCAAATCTGAGATATGAGGACTAACGTAACTGGGATTTTCTCTCAAAATGTTTATTGGTGTTGAATATATTGGAATTAAATTTATGAGCTTGTTATACGTCCAATAAAGCAAAATACAGATGCAGTGTAGGTTATATTGGACTGACTAGGCTTTTCTGATCGCACCCTTCTACTCATGTGTTTACCTAGCTTCATTGGAAGTAGGAATCCCATCATGAATTTTACAGTTATACATTTTATGCAGCACAACATGTCCCTATATCTCAGCTTTGGAATGTGGTAGGGCAAAAATTACCACACCACTCTCGTCGTCAGGACCTCCCTGACACACGGTGTGAGTTTGAAGAAGATCTGAGGAGGTCACTTTTTTTCACCCAAAAAAACACAAAGGGGTACCCCTTTGTGTTTTTTTAGACTAAATTTTTAACCGTCTCAGATTTCTTCCAAACTCACGATGTTGATTAAGCAGGTCCTGACTTACACTGATTATTTTCAGCCTATCTAATCCCAAAGCTGAGAATTGAGGACTTACGTATTTGGGATTTTCTCTCAATTGGTTTATTGGTGTTGAATATATTGGAATTAAATTTATGAACTTGTTATACGTCCAATAAAGCAAAATACAGATGCAGTGTAGAGTATATTGGACTGACTAGGCTTTTCTGATCGCACCCTTCTACTCATGTGTTTACCTAGCTTCATTGGAAGTGGGAATCCCATCATGAAATTTACAGTTATACATTTTATGCAGCACAACATGTCCCTATATCTCAGCTTTGGGATGTGGTAGGGCAATAATTACCACACCACTCTCGTCGTTAGGACCTCCCTGACACACGGTGTGAGTTTGAAGAAGATCTGAGGAGGTCACTTTTTTTCACCCAAAAAAACACAAAGGGGTACCCCTTTGTGTTTTTTTAGACAAAATTTTTGACCGTCTCAGATTTCTTCCAAACTCACGATGTTGATTAAGCAGGTCCTGACTTACACAGGGGTGTGATTATTTTCAGCCTATCTAATCCCAAAGCTGAGAATTGAGGACTTACGTAACTGGGATTTTCTCTCAATTGGTTTATTGGTGTTGAATATATTGGAATTGAATTTATGAACTTGGGCAAAAATTACCACACCACTCTCGTCGTCAGGACCTCCCTGACACACGGTGTGAGTTTGAAGAAGATCTGAGGAGGATACTTTTTTTCACCCAAAAAAACACTAAGGGGTACCTGTTTGTGTTTTTTTAGACTAAATTTTTGACCGTCTCAGATTTCTTCCAAACTCACGATGTTGATTAAGCAGGTCCTGACTTACACAGGGGTGTGATTATTTTCAGCCTATCTCATCCCAAAGCTGAGATATGAGGACTTACGTAACTGGGATTTTCTCTCAATAGGTTTATTGGTGTTGAATATATTGGAATTAAATTTATGAGCTTGTTATACGTCCAATAAAGCAAAATACAGATGCAATGTAGGTTATATTGGACTGCCTAGGCTTTTCTGATCGCACCCTTCTACTCATGTGTTTACCTAGCTTCATTGGAAGTAGGAATCCCATCATGAAATTTACAGTTATACATTTTATGCAGCACAACATGTCCCTATATCTCAGCTTTGGAATGTGGTAGGGCAAAAATTACCACACCACTCTCGTCGTCAGGACCTCCCTGACACACGGTGTGAGTTTGAAGAAGATCTGAGGAGGTCACTTTTTTCACCCAAAAAAACACAAAGGGGTACCCCTTTGTGTTTTTTTAGACTAAATTTTTAACCGTCTCAGATTTCTTCCAAACTCACGATGTTGATTAAGCAGGTCCTGACTTACACTGATTATTTTCAGCCTATCTAATCCCAAAGCTGAGAATTGAGGACTTACGTATTTGGGATTTTCTCTCAATTGGTTTATTGGTGTTGAATATATTGGAATTGAATTTATGAACTTGGGCAAAAATTACCACACCACTCTCGTCGTCAGGACCTCCCTGACACACGGTGTGAGTTTGAAGAAGATCTGAGGAGGATACTTTTTTTCACCCAAAAAAACACTAAGGGGTACCTGTTTGTGTTTTTTTAGACTAAATTTTTGACCATCTCAGATTTCTTCCAAACTCACGATGTTGATTAAGCAGGTCTTGACTTACACAGGGGTGTGATTATTTTCAGCCTATCTAATCCCAAAGCTGAGAATTGAGGACTTACGTAACTGTGATTTTCTCTCAATTGGTTTATTGGTGTTGAATATATTGGAATTAAATTTATGAACTTGTTATACGTCCAATAAAGCACAATACAGATGCAGTGTAGAGTATATTGGACTGACTAGGCTTTTCTTATCTCAACCTTCTACTCGTATGTTTACCTAGCTTCACTGCGAGTAGGAATCCCATCATGAAATTTACAGTTATACAATTTATGCAGCACAACATGTGCCAACACTTTATTGGTGTTGAATATATTGGAATTAAATTTATGAGCTTGTTATACGTCCAATAAAGCAAAATACAGATGCAGTATAGAGTATATTGGACTGACTAGGCTTTTCTTATCTCACCCTTCTACTCATGGGTTTACCTAGCTTCACTGGAAGTAGGAGTCCCATCATGAAATTTACAGTTATACAGTTTATGCAGCACAACATGTCCCTATATCTCAGCTTTGGGATGTGGTAGGGCAACAATTACCACACCATTGTCTTCGTCAGGACCTCTCTGACACACGGTGTGGGTTTGAAGAAGATCTTAAGAGGTCACATTTTTCACCCAAAAAAAACCCACTAGACTAAATTTTTGACCGTCTCAGATTTCTTCCAAACTCACGATGTTGATTAAGCAGGTCCTGACGTATACAGGGGTGTGATTATTTCCAGCCTATCTCATCCCAAAGCTGAGATATGAGGACTAACGTAACTGGGATTTTCTCTCAATAGGTTTATTGGTGTTGAATATATTGGAATTAAATTTATGAGCTTGTTATACGTCCAATAAAGCAAAATACAGATGCAGTGTAGGTTATATTGGACTGACTAGGCTTTTCTGATCGCACCCTTCTACTCATGTGTTTACCTAGCTTCACTGGAAGTAAGAATCCCATCATGAAATTTACAGTTATACATTTTATGCAGCACAACATGTCCCTATATCTCAGCTTTGGGATGTGGTAGGGCAACAATTACCACGCCACTGTCTTCGTCAGGACCTCCCTGAGATACGGTGTGGGTTTGAAGAAGATCTGAGGAGGTCACATTTTTCACCCAAAAAAAACCCACTAAGGGGTACCCCTTTGTGTTTTTTTAGACTAACTTTTTAACCGTCTCAGATTTCTTCCAAACTCATGATGTTGATTGAGCAGGTTCTGACTTACACAGGGGTGTGATTATTTTCAGCCTGTCTCATCCCAAAGCTGAGATATGAGGACTAACGTAACTGGGATTTTCTCTCAATAGGTTTATTGGTGTTGAATATATTGGAATTAAATTGATGAGCTTGTTATACGTCCAATAAAGCAAAATACAGATGCAATGTAGGTTATATTGGACTGACTAGGCTTTTCTGATCGCACCCTTCTACTCGTGTGTTTACCTAGCTTCACTGGAAGTAGGAATCCCATCATGAAATTTACAGTTATACATTTTATGCAGCACAACATGTCCCTATATCTCAGCTTTGGGATGTGGTAGGGCAAAAATTACCACACCACTCTCGTCGTCAGGACCTCCCTGATACACGGTGTGAGTTTGAAGAAGATCTGAGGAGGATACTTCTTTTCACGCAAAAAACCACTAAGGGGTACCCGTTTGTGTTTTTTTAGATTAAATTTTTGACCGTCTCAGATTTCTTCCAAACTCACGATGTTGATTAAGCAGGTCCTGACTTACACAGGGGTGTGATTATTTTCAGCCTATCTAATCCCAAAGCTGAGAATTGAGGACTTACGTAACTGTGATTTTCTCTCAATTGGTTTATTGGTGTTGAATATATTGGAATTAAATTTATGAACTTGTTATACGTCCAATAAAGCACAATACAGATGCAGTGTAGAGTATATTGGACTGACTAGGCTTTTCTGATCGCACCCTTCTACTCATGTGTTTACCTAGCTTCATTGGAAGTAGGAATCCCATCATGAATTTTACAGTTATACATTTTATGCAGCACAACATGTCCCTATATCTCAGCTTTGGAATGTGGTAGGGCAAAAATTACCACACCACTCTCGTCGTCAGGACCTCCCTGACACACGGTGTGAGTTTGAAGAAGATCTGAGGAGGTCACTTTTTTTCACCCAAAAAAACACAAAGGGGTACCCCTTTGTGTTTTTTTAGACTAAATTTTTAACCGTCTCAGATTTCTTCCAAACTCACGATGTTGATTAAGCAGGTCCTGACTTACACTGATTATTTTCAGCCTATCTAATCCCAAAGCTGAGAATTGAGGACTTACGTATTTGGGATTTTCTCTCAATTGGTTTATTGGTGTTGAATATATTGGAATTGAATTTATGAACTTGGGCAAAAATTACCACACCACTCTCGTCGTCAGGACCTCCCTGACACACAGTGTGAGTTTGAAGAAGATCTGAGGAGGATACTTTTTTTCACCCAAAAAAACACTAAGGGGTACCTGTTTGTGTTTTTTTAGACTAAATTTTTGACCGTCTCAGATTTCTTCCAAACTCACGATGTTGATTAAGCAGGTCCTGACTTACACAGGGGTGTGATTATTTTCAGCCTATCTAATCCTAAAGCTGAGAATTGAGGACTTACGTAACTGGGATTTTCTCTCAATTGGTTTATTGGTGTTGAATATATTGGAATTAAATTTATGAACTTGTTATACGTCCAATAAAGCAAAATACAGATGCAGTGTAGAGTATATTGGACTGACTAGGCGTTTCTGATCGCACCCTTCTACTCATGTGTTTACCTAGCTTCATTGGAAGTAGGAATCCCATCATGAAATTTACAGTTATACATTTTATGCAGCACAACATGTCCCTATATCTCAGCTTTGGGATGTGGTAGGGCAACAATTACCACACCACTGTCTTCGTCAGGACCTCCCTGAGATACGGTGTGGGTTTGAAGAAGATCTGAGGAGGTCACATTTTTCACCCAAAAAAAACCCACTAAGGGGTACCCGTTTGTGTTTTTTTAGACTAACTTTTTAACCGTCTCAGATTTCTTCCAAACTCATGATGTTGATTGAGCAGGTTCTGACTTACACAGGGGTGTGATTATTTTCAGCCTGTCTCATCCCAAAGCTGAGATATGAGGACTAACGTAACTGGGATTTTCTCTCAATAGGTTTATTGGTGTTGAATATATTGGAATTAAATTGATGAGCTTGTTATACGTCCAATAAAGCAAAATACAGATGCAATGTAGGTTATATTGGACTGACTAGGCTTTTCTGATCGCACCCTTCTACTCGTGTGTTTACCTAGCTTCACTGGAAGTAGGAATCCCATCATGAAATTTACAGTTATACATTTTATGCAGCACAACATGTCCCTATATCTCAGCTTTGGGATGTGGTAGGGCAAAAATTACCACACCACTCTCGTC